>NW_007258167.1:278934-307880 GCF_000164805.1 Carlito syrichta | reverse complement strand
GTCTTGCTTTTCAGCTTCCTTAGGTGGCTTGTTAGGCTGTTAATTTGTGATCCTTCCATTTTCATCATGTGCGTTTGTAGGGATATAAATTATCCTCTTACTACTGCTTTCATGGCATCCCAGAGATTTTGGTAAGATGTTTCTTCATTTTCATTTGTTTCCAGGTATCTTTTAATCTCTGTTTTGATTTCATCATTGACCCAGGAGTTGTTTAGCATCATGCTATTTAGTATCTATGTCTTTGTGGGTTTTGGGAGGACCTTGTTGGTGTTAATGATTATTTTTATTCCACTGTGGTCCGATAAGGTGCATGATAAAATTTCAGTCCTTTTAAATTTCCTTATGCTTGATTTATGGCCAAGTATGTGGTCGATCTTAGAGTACGTTCCATGCGGTGATGAGTAGAATGTGTATTCTGTGGTCTTTGGATGGAAGGTTCTATAGGTATCAATTAAGTCCATTTGATCAAGAGTCATATTGAGGTTTCGGATCTTGTTGCTGATTTTTTGTCCTGATGATCTGTCTAGGGTTGTGAGTGGGGTATATAAGTCCCCAGCTATGAAGGTATTGGAGTCAATATCTTTTTTTAGTTTACCTAGGAGCTGCTTTATGAAAGTTGGTGCTCCTATGTTTGGTGCATATATGTTTAGGATGGATATTTCTTGTTGATGGATTGAACCTTTTATCATTATGTAGTGGCCTTCTGTATCTTTTTAAATTTTTGATAGCTTAAAGGATATTTTGTCTGAAATTAAGATCATGACTTCTCCTTTCTTTTGTGTTCCATTCGCCTGAAAGTTTGTTTCCCATCCTCTTACTTTGAGTCTGTGAGTGTCCTTTCTAGTGAGGTGAGTCTCTTGAAGGCAATGATTGTTGCCTGGTGATATTTTATCCATTTTGCCATTCTATGTCTTTTCAGTGGTGCGTGTAGTCCATTCACGTTCAAACTAATTATTGATATGTGAGAGTTGATCCCTATCATAAGGTTCTTACAGAATTGTTGTTGTTCTTCCTGTTTGTGTGTTGTCTTTCTTTTGGTTTTAGAGTTGGAGCGTATGTGTTTTTAATCTTTTGCCTGTACTCTTGTGAAGAACGTTGTTCTTTTTTCCTTTTCTTCTGTGTTCAATACTTTCTTAAGTGTTTCTGGTAGAGGTGGTCTTGTGGCAGCTTAGGTTCTTAGGGATTGGATATCTGGGAAAGATTTCAATTCTCCCTCACTGATGAAGCTTAGCTTGGCTGGGTAGGTTATTCTTTTAGAACTTTGAAGATAGGGCTCCAAGCTCTCCTAGCCTGGAGGGTTTCTGTAGATAAATCTACTGCTATTCTAATTGGTCTTCCCTGGTAGGTAGTCTGACCTTTTTCTCTTGCTGCCTTTAGGATTTTTTCTTTTATACTTACTTTGTTTAGGCAAATTTTTATATGTCTGGGAATTGGTCTTCTCATTTGTTGTCTTGCAGGGATTCTCTGAATCTCTTGTGTTTGAATATTTTCATCCTTGATAAGATGAGGGAAGTTTTCTTGAGTGATTTCATGAAATGTTTGTTCCAATGTGGCCGCTGTTTCTCTGTCTGCCTCAGGAAGGCCAATTACTCTTAGGTTTTTTCTCTTGAAGTGATCATTCATCTCTTGAAGGTTTTGTTCTGTCTTTTTGAGCTCCTTTTCTATGCTTTTGACAGTTTGGGTTAGTTCTGTGTTTTGGTCTTTGAGCTCTGAGATTCTTTCTTCTGCTTGGCTATTTCTGCTTTCCATGCTTATTAGTTTGTTATTTATTTCCATCACAGTATTCTTAACTGCTATTATTTCTGACATCAGCTCCTTCCTGTTTTCCTCTTGTCTCTCCTCAATTTTTTAAAATCTCTCTATTAATGTCTTGATGTCTGGGTTTGTTGCATGTGACCAGTCATTCTGGGGTCTGTTCATTGTTTGTGTTCCAGAATCTGTTTTCTTAGTGTCTGATCTCCCAGGGGTCTGTGTGAGACCTATATTCTTCTTTTGGTTTTTCTTCATTTGTGTGGTTTTTTTCCCCTCCTTACTTTTTCCTTCCCTCCACATAACCATCTTCTTTAATTCTGTTATTCAGGGGTAGAGGGATGCTTTTACTTCTGTTTGTTCAATCTCCTATTCTTCTTTATGTATGCCCTCTTACTTTGTTCAATTCTGAAGTTGCACTGTAGGTTGGGGGTGGTCCTTTTGCAGTTTTGAGATTTACTTAAGGGGGGAACTGTGATTCAAAATCTATCTGCAGTTCTTGGTATTTGCCAATGGTGTATGGATAATTTGAAACCCACTTCCCACTGCCTTGAAATCTGTCCATGCAGTGGGACTGTAGGTTTACTCCCTGAAATAAAATGAGGTTAGTAGAGGGAAGAGAATGGAGCAGACAGTCGGCAGGAGAGGAGGACGGAGAGAAAGAGAGGAGTAAGGGGGAAACAGACGAGTGTACCAACAAATGGAGAGAGAGACCTAAACTGAAACAGATAAAAACAATAGACCACGGCTACAGAGTAACCAACTCCCATACAAAAAAAAATAAAACATACAATGATGCTAACATACAAGCTAACCAACCACCTTATTGGTGTGCTGTTCTTCTATGCAAAGATATGGTTTACAGAGAGAAGGAAAGGAAGAGAAAGAAAAAAAAAGGAACAAAGCAGTAGGAATAGAATTAAGTCATTAAACTAACAGAACCAATCGAGCACACTCTGAGACTTTTCGTTTAAGTCCAATGTCCTTTCAGCTCTGATTTCTAGCTGTCTTCTCAAGTTCACAGTTGGGGTCAGTTGCCCCTGGCCTGCTGTGAAGGACAGTTCAGATCACCCTCAGTTCACTACTCAAATCTGGCCTGTGTCTGGTTTTCAAGCTTGTTTTTCCCGTTTTGGTGTTGTTACCGTGAGTCGCCAGCAGGTGGTGCTATCTCAGCTGCTCACCCCAGAGTGGGTGGATGCGGGCAGGAATTGGGCAGAGGCAGAGATGGGATCCTGCCTCAGGGCACACGGGAGGAGACCCACACCACGTCATGGTGGCAGCAGAGGTGGGAGCGATCCCAGCAGATCTTGCCTGCAGGGGCTTCAAGGACTGAAGTCATGGATCGCCTCAGGCACGGGTGGCACGATGCGCTATGGCCGCCACGGAGGCTGGGTGGCGCTGGCGGCTGCTGTGTCTGTGGCTGCAGTGGCTGTCCAGACCGCTGCGATGCCCCAGCGGTGGCGATGGTGGCGATGGCCGAGCTCCATGTGAAGAGCAGGCTGCCGACGTTGGGATCCGCAGCCCCTGGGGAGAGAGCCAGAGACCCTCTGCGTTCTCCTTTGCAGAGGGTCTCATAGACCAGGCTGCCCCTTGGCCATCTTGCTGGAAGTTCAGGGGGTAGGATTTTTATCATGCTGGAAGTGTGGATCTGCTGATGAATTTTGAGCAAGAAAATAATGAGGTCAGGTTTGCATGTTATAAAGAAATTCTAACTACCAGATATAAGAAGAATTAGAGAGAGATGAGGTAGAGGGAAGGAGAAAAACTAGGAGGCTGCTGAAGTAGTATTGATTGGAGATGATGAGTAGGTGAACGAGGATGCAGAAAAGGGGATAGGTGATGAGTAAGGGATTTAAGAAATAAAACTGAGAGGACTTGGTGCTTGATTGGTGTGTTAGTTCTCTATTACTGTCTAAACAAATTACCACAAATTTAGTGACTTAAAACAATACAGATGTGTTATCTTAGAAATCTGACATGGATCTCACTGCTAAAATTAAGATGTGAGTAGGGCTGCACTCCTTTCTTAAGGCTTGGGGGATAATTTATTTCCTTGACCATTCAGGTTATTAGCAGAATTCAGTTCCTTGCATTTGTAGAATTGAGGTCTCTATTTTCCTCTCTGAGGTCCACTCCCATCTTTCAGAGGCTGCCTGCCTTCCTTGGTTCATGGCCCACTTCCTGTTATCTTTAAAGGCAGCGACGGAGGATTGAGTTCCACTTGAATCTCTCTGCGTCTTTTCTTTTTCTTTTTTCTTTTTCTTTCTGCCTCCCTCTTTCACTTTGAAAGACGACTTATGTTATTAGATTGGGCCCATTAGGCTAATCCAAGATAACCTCCTCTTCTCTAGGTCCTTTACCTTAATTACGTCAGCAGAGTCCCTTTTACCATGTAAAATAGCATATTAGGTTTTGAGGATTAAGATGTGGACATCTTTGGGGGAGCCATTATTCTGCCTCCCTAATTGGATGTGGGTTAAAGGGGAATGTAGAATCCAGGTATCTGTCTTCAGCAACCAAACAGAATGCAGCTTTAAGAAAGAACAGCGTTTGATTTTGAATATGTTGACCTTACAGTGTTCCTGGGCAATAAAAATGGAACCATCTAATGAGTCGTTAGATACACCAGCCAAAAGGCAGAGAAGAACTCAAGGCAGGTTAGGAAGCTGTAAACATATAGTGAGCCTCAGTGGATGTATAGAATGGGAAGAGAATAAGGATATGAACAGAATCCTGGAGCCAATAACACTCTAGGTGCAACAGAGGGAGAATCACTTACAAATGAAACTAAAGGATAACCTACATATTTTCCCTTCACTGGATCTCTGTCCCTTTTGGCACATCTCTTCCTTTCCCTCTGCCTGGCCTAATTTCTTTGTTATCTGCCTGCTTATACTTTTTGCTTCCTAAAACTCCAGCTTGTACGTGTACACTGTGGCCTCTCCAGTCTGCCTCATTACTGGGTCGTCCAACTTCAACTCCCATTATTAAACTGCCTCGTTTTCTTTTTTTAGTTCAAGGTTAAAAACAAAACAAACAAAAAAACTTCTGAAGAAAATTGAGTTGGCCCAGTTTATCATTTTGAGTGACACTGTGGCACAGGTCACCAAATTAAATTAGGATTGGCTGTTTTGAGGCAGGAGCCCACCTTGTTTCAATTAGCTGCTTCTCAGTTTCAGAGAGTAGAATGAATCCTTTTGTTCCACAGAAGCTTTGGGAAAAGAAGGTTGACTTTATTTCCATTGTATTTGCAGGACCCAGGATTATGATGTCTAAATGGGCATATAAGAGGTTCAGGTCTCTCTTCACCATTTCCCCTCACTCCTAGCCTGTGGTAGCCCTAATGCTTTCTGTGGGCAGGAGATTGTCTTTATAGAAATTGAATTTTGGGTTAAAACCACAAGAATAAAATCCCAGAAGGCAAAACTTAAACTGAGTGTAGTCGTTTTCCTTCAGTGACTAACCTCTATTCTACATTGCCTTGCATGTTTATAAACATTATCCAAAAAAGAATTGGTTATTCAGATTCACAGGCCTTCCAGCCACTCCCCATTCATACATTCTGCAGGCTTTCAGCATGCACATAAGGGAGTGATGCCTGCCTGTCTCTGAATCACAGCCATGCACTGATTCTCCCATCGCACTGAATATGCAGCATCTCTCCTCTTAAAGAGGAACCTTCTGGACAGAGTTGCAGCTTGCGCCTGTAGGACTGGGAGGAGTCAAAAAAGGTACCATTGTTACTATTTGGTGGTGTTTCTGGATTGTAAGAGAACTAGACAGTAGATTGCTTAAGCAGCTCTTCTCTGTGGAACCAACGTCAGTGAGAACAGAATGAGCAGAAAACCCAAGGAGATCAAAGAAGTGCCAGTCCTGGAAAGGGCTGTAGAGATGACCTAGGATAATCTGCTCACCAAAAGGTACAGCTCCAAGGCTGCTCACAGAGGTGAGCTGGAAGGGCATGTGGATGTAAAACCTTAGACAGCTGGAGCCAGTAAGAACAGGTCAGACCAAACTAGGGTTGAAGCTGAAGTTATGTGATGGTACTTGAATGTATTATTTTTAAAAATTCAAAGGAAAGATGAAGGCATATTTTGCTGAACGAATTAATGAGATAACAACTGAAGGGCAACCCTCAATTGCCATTCTTTCTAGCTGGATATACAGATAATTTTCTGGTTTTGAATTAGAAGATATGAAGTATAACTAGATTATTATGCAGAACAGATAGATCATCATCTCTTTTGTCGTTTTTCCTTTTCATTTTGTCCTTCCTTCTTACTCTATCTTCAGACCCAAAAGATTCATGCACAGTCTAGCCTCAAAAGATTACTTATATTCTTTGGACCTACCAGATTTTTTTACACCTCCGTGACTTGGTACATATTGTTTTCTAAGTCTGAAATGGCTTCCTTCTTCTTCTATATCTTGAAAAATTCAACCTAATCTTTAGGAGCCAGTTCAAGTTCATCATCTTTATAAAGTCTTCTGGTACTCCCCAGATTTAGTAGCTCCTTAATTATACTCCCACATATCTTTGTTCTTGTGCTTCTATTATATCACTTATCAAATTATGTTTTAATCATGTGGTGGGATAAAAACTCTAAAATGTTATCTGACTGAGGATTAGGTGCAGCTGCATATAATAGTAGCTTAAAGAAATTGGCAGTTTATTTTTCTTTCATGTTAAGGAAGAGTAGGGGGGAACGGTCTACAGTTGATGTGGCAGCTTTGCAGTTTCATTATGGATCCAGTTTCCTATCTATCTTCTTTATCATACTCAGCTCATAGCTTTCATTTTCAAGTTTATCTGATGCCCACAGTGGCTGCTCCAGCTCCAGCTCTAGGAAACAAGAAGGGGTAAGGAGAAGGACGGCATGTCTCCTCTTTCTAAAATATCATACAATTCTACTTACATAAGCATTGACTAGAACTCAGTCACACGACTACTTCTAGCAGTAAGAAATTCAGGAAATTATCATCTTTCTTATGATAGCAATGCGTCTAAATAAAAACTGTATCACAAGGAAAGAGAAGAGACTAGATTTTAAAAAATTTTTTTAGCACCTCACTGTATCTCAACAAAGAGTAGATATTGAGAGCTAACTTGCAATCATAATATCTGATACTTTTTTTATTTTTTGTAATTCTTGCTGCTTTCCATTACTCTGCCTATTGAAGCTGAGCAATCTATAGCTTTAGGAGGCAGTTAAAACCCAGGTGGAAACAAAGATCACATATGAGTTTAAAATTTATAGTCATAATTCAAGTGTACAGAAATGTTACTTTCTTCATTTACTGAAGTTGACTTGCCCAAAAACCTCTAGAAAAAAATCTCATCAACTAAAGGTAATATAGCTACTTCTATTTTAAAATTGAAACCCCTTGGAGTAAATAGTATTCAGTTGAATTCAGGTCTCTTCCCTTCCCCCTTTCCCTGCCTTTTCACCAGGGCCTAAGGGTCTTTCTGCTGTTCTCTCATTGTCTTGGACCTTCAGTAATTAGGTACAGTGTACATCTGTCTCCTTCTCTGTCCAGAAGCCTCTTGGAGTCTGGGACATTATTTTAACTGTTTTGCTTTCTCTAGCACCTGTTGCAGAAGCTGATATGTAAGAAATAGTTAAAAATTGACTGATGAATTTATGAGTATACTTTAAATGCGTCACATAATTAATTCTAATGGTACCATAATGTTCTGAAAATCCTATACAATTAAAAGTCAATTTTTCTTAAGCCCCTGGCACTATGTTTATGGCATTTTATAGCACTACTAATCCTCAGCTCTTGGTGATGGTGGCTTCTGTGCTTTCCTTACCCCTCATTAGAGTATCTGCTTCCTGAAGAACGTTGCTGATCTGTGTAACTTTCACAAGTCCTAAGAAAGCTGGAGACACAGTAGGCCTTTAGTCAATGAAATGAATGATTACAGGAATACGGGCTGGCACTTTATAATTTACCACTAATGAAAGATTCCCACCCATGGAGAAACAGAATAGATTTTATTAGAGCTATTTAGATGTCAGTAAAGACCACTAATATGTTGCCTTTAAAGGAATTCTTCTTCTTCTTCTTCTTTTTTTTTAAAGAAAAAAATTGCTTTTGTTTTTCAGAAATCCACCACCTACTTTACTTTATCCGGAAAAATGGTGTGAGGAATTCAACCACTTTATTTCACAGTGAGTATTTCTATCACTGAAAATTGCATATCTGGCAAGGTCTTAAACAGTAGTTGGAGAAATCCAAGCTGTGGGATTTACTTGGAGCTAGAAGTTGTTATACCTACTAGTACATTATAACATAGGGTTTGTTTCAGTAAATGATAGAAGATGCTTCTGTAGGATGTGAAAAATAAGGAGCTCCACTTGACTTTTGGTTATTATCAGTCCTCCTGATCACATGGGTCACATTTCTTTGAGACCCTACTCTGTCTTAGGGCAAATATTGCCAACTTGTCTTGTTTAAAGAGAGAGGAGATTCAACATCTAAAACTCTGATGCCCACACTGGGACCAGAGAGAAGACAGAAGGTAACAGCCTCCAACAGAGGTTTTGTAGTTTGGAAGTTAAGCTTTTGCTCTAGGATCTGTGGCATAGAAATAGGGCTCAAGTTTCCAAGATGACTGAGGGGCAAAATGGGATCTCAGGCCTGGGGTACTAAGGTGAGGTGCCCATGCCAAGGCTCCAAGATATGGGAAACAGGATGAAAACCCAGCTGATGGTGTGATGTACCTGGTGAGAGCTATAACAAGGCAGATTTAATGGACCCTAGAAACAGAGTCAACAGTGAAACCAATAGGGTTGCTCAATGCTGGATAGTGGGCTTTTGGTCTGACCCCTGACAGAGAACACACATTGGTCCCAAATCTGGGGAAGATACTCAGTCTACTGGAGGGGGCTACACGACCCCAAGCCAGGGGTCTGGTGAATTGTGTAAGCAGGAACCTAGATTAGGCATTACCAACCATACCCAGGCAAAGGAGCTGGGAAGAGGTGCCCCCAGGATCTAGTATATCAAACAAGGTGTTCAGAGATCATGGGAGGAGAAAAGACGTGACCAAAATAGCCAATAATCAAGAAGTAGGGAAGAGTCAACACAAATTTATGCCTCTGTGCAGACTTAGCTTCCACAAAGAAGCCAGACATGAAGCAAATTGGGTCTCTTTATCATCTTCCTTAGTTAATTACAATACAGATCAACAATCCCTTATCCACAACTCCAAAATCCAAAGAGCTCTGAAAAATAAAAGTTGAGTCATTTCACAGCAAAATCTGACCTTACATGAACTGATTTGGTAATAACACATGACCTGAACTGATGCGAGGCTATTTATAGTTGTTATTTATCTTACTTAATGTGAATATTCATGTTTTGCTGCAGATATCTTACTGTTTGATTACAGTGTGCAGTTCCAGATCCTGCTGGGGATGTTACATAAGATACAGTAAATGTACCAGTTTACTTTTCTAAAATTTGATATCATTCTGAATTCCAAAATATATTTGGCCCCAAGGGATTTGTATAAAGAGCAATGAACCTATATTTCATTTTCATTTCAAATACAATATAGCTCTGGGTCCCTGAAATTTTTTGCTTGTCCAGTCCCTCCTGGACTTGTGCCTTGTTCCTTGGGAAAGGGGAGTGGGAAAGAACTCAAAGAACTCTACTAAGGAAGGCTGTATTAGAACATGACCATGAAGTTGAAGGCCAGGGGGTAGAAGGTGTCTCCTTGTCCCTTCAGCACCACTTTGACATTTTGCCTAAGTACAGAGTGCACCGGAAACAACCATAAGTCAAAGGTGATAGCCTCAGGCCATGTTGAAAGGAAAAGCAGATACTTTGCAAGATGCTCACATAAGAGCAGAGTAAGCACCACTTCCTGAGGTTTGGGAACTTCAAAGGAGGAGGTACAGGAACTGAAGAGTTGAAGATAGCTTGATAGCTTGGGTCCACATTTAAAGTTGCCCCAGGGAGAGAAATCTGGTAGCTAAGTTCCAGTGATTTTGCTGGCAAAGACTGGATCTGAAATTTTCTCCTTTTCATTTCACTGCTGCACACAGATACCTTTGATTGACCTTGTCTAAGTTGTTGGTCTAGAAAAACCCATTACTTATTCAGGAATACACCTTTCAATACCAAGTTCTCCTGATGCCTCTAAAATGTGATTTGACTCTCAAAAATTTGACTTCTGTGTACTTTTTCAAGAGTATGTTTGTGTTCTTAAACCAACCACAATATTGTTTAGATGGATTTGAGAATTAAGATACATAATGATGACAGGGTTTGTACTTTTAGTGTTATATACAATACAGTTGACCCATGAACAATATGGAAGTTAGGGGTGCTGAACCCCTGAGCAGTGAAAATCTCTTATAACATTTGACTCCCCCAAAAGTTAACAACCTATGGTTGATTGGAAGCCCTACCAATAACATAAACAGTTAATTACCACACACATTTTGTATGTTATTTCTATTATATATTCTTATACTAAAGTAAGCTAGAGAAAAGCAAATGCTATTAAGAAAATCACAGAGAAGGGAAAACATTTTACTATTCATTAAGTGGAAGTGGATCATCATAAAGGTCTTCATCCTAATTTTCTTCATGTGGATTAGACTGAGGAGGAGGAAGAAGAGGAGGGGTTAGTCTTGATGTCTCAAGGGTAGCAGAGGTGGAAGAAAGTCCACATATAAGTGGACTTATATTGTTCAAGGGTCAACTCTACAGAAATTCCTTCCTGTTATTGATATTTTATGACAAATCCTATTATTAATTTATGACAATTCAAATCTTCTATGTTTTTCCCAACTCTAAGAATTCCAGATGCAGTCATTTTGAATTGCTTTAGACAGAAAGGTCTTGAATACTAGGCTGGAGGGCTGGCCACAGAAAACCATGCCTTATAGTATACATACTATCAGGAGGAAAGCAAAAGGCATCTTGCTGAAATTGCAGGGAGGGAGACTCTAGAAAGTTTCTAATGAACCAAGATAGGCAAATAGAAATTAGGTGATTGTGTGCTCTATTACTAATTTAAGAAATGGAAACATGTCATCAATTTTTCCTTTGTTTAATGAGTTGTCTTTGTTTTTTATTTGTGGAAAAATAGGTGTTCTAGATTCTTTCTTGACCTCAACCTCTCAATCATGTATTCCCCATAACATCCTAGTTTCTTCAACTATGAATCCTTCCTAGACATTCTTAGGAATATCTCTCAAGATTGAGGACTGATCATTATATTTTATATATCTTTAAATGGAAACTTGCCCACCATTTCCAAATAACATCCTTTGATTCTACTGGAGAGACTGCTTGCCCTAAATTGTTGTTATTTAGCCTACCAAATGCAATTTGACCAAATGCCATTTTGTTAATTTATTCAAATCTCTAATTAAATATAAACAATGATACTCAATGGGTTTTAAATGACTATTTAAAGAAAGAGACTTAGCTTTTATACTTATCTTGCTCGTTTTGGGAGGGAAGGGAAAGACAAATGAAGGATTAAGACTTCAGATTATAAACTTTTCATTATTGGAGGGACTGAGGTGTAGAAGATGATTATCTGGTAATTTTAGAAAAAGTGTTTTTAACCTGAAGTATTCAGATAATTGCGTCAATTTCTTTTGTAGACCAAGCCACAGTACATTGTATTAAAGTAAATTTAACTGTTTCTCTCTAAAGAATAAACGGAACTAGCCAGGTTCGGTGGCTCAGCCTGTAATCCCGCGCCTTTGGGAGGCTGAGGTGAGTGGATTTGCCTGAGCCCGCGGGTTTGAGACCCGCCTGGGCAACTTGGCTAGACCTCATCTCTACAATAAATCAAAATGAGCCGGGTGTGGTAGCGTGCACCTGTAGTTCCAGCTACTCAGAAGGCTGAGGCGGAAGGATCGTTGGAGCAAAGCAGGTCGAGGCTGCGGTGGCCAGGAGCAGCCACTGCATTCCAGTCTGGGTGACAGAGTGAGACTCCAACTCAAAAAAAAAAAAGAATAAACAGAACTAAAAATTCCATAACAACTTTAAAACCTTTAACCTCTTGTCATCATGTGACTGTTGAATCATGGCACAGCCAATTCAGCACTTTAATCTTCCTTAGACCCTGCTGGTCACTACCCACCAAGAGACCTGTATAGCTTCTCATTGACTACTGCAGTAACCTGGTCTGGCTGCAGTCTAGTGATTATGACTGTGAAGACAGGGGAGTGTGTGTGTGTGTGTGTGTGTGTGTGTGTGTGTGTGTGTGTGTGTGTGTGTGTTGTTATGCATGTGAAAGGACCAGGGAGGTGGGAAAGCATGATCACTGGGATATGGCTTAGTGTTTTCCAGCCTCCTTGATTTGGAAACAGTAGGAGAGATTTTTAAAAAAAGGTCTAAAAGTCTAAAATCCTATTAGCAAACTTGTTTTAAAAAACATCAGCCTGTTTGGTTCTGAACCTTTGGTCGTTAGTGATAATTGACTCATTTATATGTGTTAGTTATGCATTTGTCAAAGCATGACTCCTGACAGCTTAGTTCTGATAAATTAAATGCGATGCTCACATAAATTCTGCACTGCTTTTATCCATATGCTAGGACCCTGTCTGATGTTTTTGTCACCTCTATAATATGTGGTTGGCTTTGTAGTGATTTCATTATCAGCCCTTTCCCCTATGACTAAAGCTATTTGCATAACAAGTTTATCTGGTTCAAGTACCAGCCAGACTTCTGCTTTGTCAGTATGCTCCATTCAGAAGTAACCTTTTGATGAGATAAAAATAATTTTCATTTAGCCAACTTTACCTTGGTCCTAATGGATGTCACTTTTTTAAAAGTTCAAACTAATTTCAGGTCTTTGGAATATTCTACAAAAATACTTTCCCAACCATTTGCCAAAAGCTATTTGTGAGCTCTGCTTTTTCATTTTGCCTCAAAGACTTTTGAGGTTTTATTAGGAATTAGATTTAGGATTTCATCATCAATGGCTCTTGAACTGATTAGTGAGACAATAAAGATGGGATTTCCTTTGGTCAAGGGCAATTCCACCAAGAGCATCACGGCTACTCAGCTTTGGATTTAATGATGACTTGAACTATATGGCCACCTACACATAAACTTCTTGGGTGGCTGGCTTGGGTGGTGTAGGGGAAAAAAAGTAATATCTTTTCTTTACCTACTGCACAGTTTATGGCTGACACTCCTAAAACAAAAGACAGATTAACAAGAAAAAAAGCATAACAAATGTATTTAATATAAATTTTATGGGACATAGGAACCTTCAGAAATAAAGACTCAAAAACATAGGGAAAACTATTTTTATGCCTAAGTTTGATGAAGAATGGACAGTTGTGTAGAAGTATGATTGGACAAAAGGAGATATGTATGATCTAATGGTAATAAGCTGGGGGAAATTTAGCAAAGCTTTAGAGTCTTCTCAGCCCCTCTGTGTAACATTTCTTCCTTCCAGGTATAGATCAGGACAACTGTCACATGCAGGCCTTTAAGAGAGAAGGAAAAGGAGAAGGTCAGAGAAGATTTTCTGTTTCTGTGGTTTTCTTAATTTATTTAGTCTTAAATACTTAGTATACTGAAGGGTCATATTTTGGGGTAGCATTTTCCTGCATTCCATCAGGGCTAGTTTGCTGGTGTGTCTATTTCTCAGAGTGAGCATCATGGCTGAGCCCTGCTGTTGAGTCATATAATGTTGAGGCAGACTTTCCTATCCCTCCGAATGACATTCAAATGGGTACACGCAGTTGCACTGAATGTTAACAAGATGAGATCACTTCAAGCCATAAAACTACTGAAACTTATGGGCATTTGCATATGTTTATTCCTTAAAAATTGAAACTCAGATCTGGAACATTTGCTTTTACCGTAGGCCTGAATGTTGATAAAGCTAACCATTTTGAGGTAGTTGTTTCCTTGACATTGATTGTATTTCCCTCAAGGCAACAATTCTCAGCTCTTTGCCTTTCTCCATTTTGTGTTTCAAGGCTGCTTAATTCCACATGGCTTTAAAATGTCAATGAACAATACACTTGCAATGATAAATATCTTTTACAAATTTTCTTGGTTTAAGTCTTGTTGGAATCTCAGGAGGCCATGCAAAGGGTTAATACTTCCTAGAGTAGAAGGATGCAATAACCTTTATTTACATTGCTTCACAAATTGGTAATTTTAATTAAAATGAGCAGCAGTATCTCCAGTGACACACTGTCTCCATTTTAGATTTATTTAGCCAATGATCAGCTATTATGGCTTCTTGAATTAATTAGTATCTCGAGCTACAGGGAATTAGTGAATTAATAAATTCATGGAGAAGCTAAACAAAAAATTTAAGATCCCTCAAATTCTCCTCTCCTATCTTAACATATTGATCAATATACTTACAAATGCAACCCAACTCCTTTCTCATTCTGAAAAAAATTGGGAAGTTTTTTTCCCTACATGAGAAGAACAAATGAAGCTATGGGTTTCAAGGTTATGTGTCCCTAAAGAGCATCTAATTGAGATTACCTGAAAGATCATCTAAAGACACCAAGGGACTGATTTGATCTCACTTATACCCTACGTATAAATTCAGCTGATAAAATCCAATTTTCTTGTGACATAAACCAAGAGGTGGCTCAGTATGACTTGAAGTTTGAAACACAGTGCAGTGTCCACATGTACTTGGAATATACTTTCTTCCTTGGAACCATGGCAATGCACAAGATGAGGATTTTTGCCTCACCCAAAATAAGAAAAAAGCATAGTAAAGTGGGCAGTTCAGACTGCAGTCAACATATTCTGTTTATTTCCCGACAGATGCTGGGTTTAGACTTGTGAGAAACCGGGTCTGCTGCATATGTCATAGAGTTTACATTCCTGCTTGTTAGCTGACTTCTGTGGCTGTGCTGTGCATTTGTTTCAATTATGTTTTGTACCATTTTCTCCATATTAACTTTTCTTTCTTCTTTTTTAAAAAATATACTTGATTTTCATAATGTAAATAAAAAGGGTCTGAATTGAAACAGAGGTGACAGTGAGCTCTGCATTGTCTGTGTGTGCAGTGCCCACAGGATGGTGGCTCACACATTCATCTTTCCCCAGAGTGCCACCTGGATCATCACCAGGAAGAGGCAGTTGTGAAGAGCATGTGCATCCAACTGTGTCACTGGCTGGCTGTGCAGTCTTGGGAAAGATATTTAACCTGTCTGACCCCTATCCTCATTTGTCAAACTGGGGCTGAGCATAGTTTCACTGTGAAGATTAAATTATACAATGTATATGCAGAACCTGGAAAATAATAGTATAACTAACATATATAATTTCTACTCATGCGGTGCTGTTTTCTAAGTGTTGTACCATTCACTTAATCCTAATAATCCTAAGAAATAATTATAATATCCCCATTTTACAGAAACTGAGGTAGAAAGAGGTCAAGAGTCTCAAGACCACAACTAGTAAGTGATAGAGCTGGGATTTGAACTCCAGAAGACTTATTCTCCCGCAGTATAGATTATTTTCGTTACCCTTTGCATTTGGTCCATGCTGCTATTCTGAAACTGTTTTTTGAAAGAGGCAATAACTTTCTCATCCTTAACACCTCTGCACTATTTCAATATGTTGTCCACTTTCTCCTTATTTAGATGTCAGTTTACTGACTCCCACAATTCAGTTCTCTCTCTCTCCCTCTCCTTCCCTCCCTTTCTCTCTCTCTCTCTCTCTCTCTCTCTCTCTCTCTCACACACACACACACACACACACACACAGAGACACGCACACTCCTCCACTCTCTTTGCAACAGTAGCAGCCCACCCCCTTCCCACCCCACCCTTCCCACAGGAGTCAAGACAGAAGCAGGGCCTTTGCTCTGCAAACAATTCTACCTCCCTCACCTGGCCCAGGGAACACCATCTTCAAGCTGAGTACATCTCTTCACTGACAGCCAGCCACTAGCTTTTCCATGGGGAAGGAACAGTGGGGAAAAAATGGATGCCAGGACCCTGGGAGGCAGAATCCACAGTGCTTGGCAGCTAACTATGGGAGAAGACAGGTGCTAAAGAGGGGACAAAATTAAACATGATTTCAGTGTTTTCAGCATGGAAAAGGGGCTTTTTAGAAAATATGTACTGGAGAATGAAGAGTCCAGGATCTGAAGTCAGATTGTGTTCTAGCACTTGGCCTACAACAGTTGGCTTAACTATTCTGAACCTCAGTTTTCTCATCTGTAAAATAATAATAACAATAATCCTATAACAACAACCACTTGGGATTATGATAAATCTGTATGTGATAGAAAATCCTCCAAAACGGTGGCTTAAAAAACGTAGACTTCAGCCGGGCTTGGTGGCTCTGCCTGTAATTTCCATGCTTTGGGAGGTAAGTGGATTGATTGCCTGAGTCTGCAGGTTTGAGACCTGCCTGGGCAACTTGGCGAGACCTCATCTCTACAATAAGTCAAAAATTAGCCGGGCATGGTAGCACACACCTGTAGTTCCAGCAACTTGGAAGGCTGAGGCGGAAGGATCGCTGGAGCCCAACAGGGCGAGGCTGCAGTGGCCAGGAGCGTGCCACTGCACTCCAATCTGGGCAACAGAGTGAGACTCCAACTAAAAAAAAAAAAAAAAGGGTAGACTTTTATTTTTCTCTCACACAAAGTAAGCTAGGAGTTAGGCCACTCATGTACTGCTGGTGTGGCAGGGCCACATGGCAGCCACCTGGGCTCCTGCCCTCATGCTGCCTCACTAAGTATGATTTCCATTTCCAAGGATACTTCATGGGTCAAGATGGCTACTGGAGCGCCAACATTTACAGTTAGGTGGAAGGAGAGAAAAAAGCAAGTCTCCTTATTTTAAGACTGTCTGGCAGTTTCATACAACATATCATTAGCTACACCTGTGTCACATGGTCACGCCTAGCTGCAAGGAGACTAAGAAATCTAGTCTTCCAGCTGGGCAGCAATGGGCCTAGGTAACTACCAGGCCTATATCTCTAAATAAAGCGGAGAGTCTGTAGACAGGTAGCAGGATGCATCGTGTTATGTTCCAGAGTGGCTTCAAGAATTAGGTGATATACAGGGTGAGAGCTCAATAAATGTTAATTACAAGTATTGTATTATCAAATGAGTGTCATCAAATGACAGTGCTGAGTACCAGTTCTCACAGCAGTGGTGCCATCTACAGAAATGTGAGAGTCAGGAAGGAGAGACTGTAGGGACCATGACATGATGAATCATGGCAGAAAAGGGTCTTGGGGACTGGCAGTCATGATCCCCCTCTCCCCGCGAGGCTGATCTATGACATGGGAGAGATGGGGAAAGTAGGCATAAGTTAGGAGCAGTAGAGTGACCCTGTTGCTGTCCCTCCTGGGTCTTCTCCCGAGAGCTGGGATGTCTTGGTTCCATGCAGAGCTCCCAGCTTCCTGTCTGCTCTTCCATTCCCTGGCTGCTGTGGTTTCCAAGGCTGCTGCCACTGTGGAGCTTCCTCAGGCTCTGGTGAAGAAGAAAATCTGGCTCTGGGTCAGTTAGAATTTTGATTAAAAATGGAAATACAGGCTTATGTCACTGGTACTACATCCTTCCAGCCCACTGATGATTTCTGGCAAGGCTAAAAATAACAGACATAGCCCTTTGGCACTCATGAAGAAAGGGTTGTGTGACTTTTTTAAAAAAATGAATTCAAAATTTGTAACAGCAATTTTAAACATAATCAGTTATCATATAGTCTCTTGGTCCTCCATGTGCTTTTGTGTATCTGTGCAGCTTCCACTGACTTCTTAGTATTTTAATTCAGACCTCCCTAAGGTCATTAAATGCATGTTATTTAGCTACCATTCCAGATTAATGAGTGAGGAGAAAATCTCATAATTGATTTTTAATAAGAAGGGCTATTGAATTTTTTTAAAGAAAAATTTTATTTCAAAGGCTACATTTTAGTGAATAATGGGAATACTTACCTTTAAAAGAAGCTCAAATCTTAAACCCTCAGGCTTAAGCAATGCTCCACACAGGTAGAGAAAGCTTGGTTTTGCTCCCCCATGTTAAGAGTTGAATTGTGTCCCTTCAGAATTCATAAGTTGAAATTCTAATCCTCAGTATCTCAAATGTGACTTTACTTGAAAATGGGGCCATTGAAGATGTAACTAGTTAAGATGAGGTCACACTGGATGAGAGTGGACTTCTGATCAAATATGACTGGTATCTTTATTAAAAGGGGCAATTTGGACACAGACACACAGAGAGAGCATCATGTGTATACTGGAGTAATGTTGTCTCAAACCAAGTGACTGCAGAAACTAGGAGAGTGGCCTGGAACACATCCTTCGTAGAGCTTTCAGAGGGAGAATAGCCAACATCTTGATCCTGAACTTCTAGCCCCTAGACTGTGAGACAATAAGTATCTGAGATTTAAGTGACTCCATTTGTGATACTTTATTACAGCGGCCCTGGGAAATGAATGCACTCCATGACTGGGTAGTTACAGGACCTTAAGCCATTTGATCTTCCAAGCCTTTTTTCCCCCTAAGCTGTAGGTTAGCAGTATTCACCCATCTACCAGTGAGGATTAAGAGTACCTTTGAATACTGTAGAGCATCATTATAATGTCAAGTATTAATATTATACCATAAAACCATAGTGATTTCTTTCCTCCATCCTTCCCTTTCTTCCTTCCTTTTTTCTCTCTTTCTTTTCTTTTTGTTTACATATGTGTCAAATATTAAGGGTTTATGTTAAATTCTTCCTCCCAGAAGGTGAGGAATTTCTATAACGATCAGTGACTTGTTGGCTTTTATAGAACATTTCAGGAACTGAATACATGCTCTGCATTAAGATTTCTTAGTCATATGTACCTCTCCAAGAGGAACAAATTATCACAAGAAGAGATAGCAAATTGGTGTCATGTTGCATCACAACACTGACCAACTGATCATATTCCTTGAATGCTATGTTGAGTAGGATTCTGAGGCTACCTCTAGGATAAAGCATTGTGATCACTTAGTGATATTTTTGTGGGCCTGAACTGGGGTAGTTGTAGCTTATACCTTTGTAGTCCTACAGTTTACACTTATTTTAAATTATGACCAATTTTTCTGTTACGTGAAAATCTTTGTTCATGGTGAAACTCATTTAGCCAAAGAAAGCAAATTGGCTTACAATCAACTAAATCAGGTGTGGCCTAAAAATACCTGACAGCCTAAATAAAAGTAGCTGAATAAATTTGGAGTTGTATAAATGAGGAGTGCAGATAATAATATTAACAGTAAGATTTATTTAAAGCTTACCATCAGATGTTTTGCATCTGATATGGTGAATTCACTTCCCTGGCATGATTTCAGTGAATCCTCACTGCTGTTTTATGGGCAAGTTACTACTCAGATGGGAAGCAGAGTCTCTTAGAAAACAAAGGATATACTTTAGCCCTCATAGGTAGAACCTGGCAGAGCTAGGATTTAAACCCAGGTCTGTGACATAGTTCAATATCTGTTCTGACACTCATGATGCTGGAGTGTGTGTGTGTGTGTGTGTGTGTGTGTGTGTGTGTGTGTGTGTGTGTGTCTGTATTCAATTAAGGTAAAACTCAATTACATATTAGTAACTATTTTATTTTATTTTATTTTTTGAGTTGGAGTCTCACTCTGTCACCCAGACTGGAGTGCAGTGGGTAGCACGCTCCTGGCCACTGCAGCCTCAACCTGCTGGGCTCTGGTGATCCTTCTGCCTCAGCCTTTCAGGTAGCTGGAATTACAGGTGCACGCTACCACGCCTGGCTAATTTTTGATTTATTGTAGAGATGAGGTCTTGCCAAGTTGCCCACGCGGGTCTCGAACCTGCGGGCTCAGGCAATCCACTCACCTCAGCCTCCCAAAGTGCTGGGATTACAGGCTGAGCCACCGAGCCCGGCTATTAGTAACTATTTTAAAGTGAACAATTTTAGTATGTTCACAATACTGAGCAACCTCCACTTGGATCTAGTTCCAGAATGTTTTCATTGCCCCAAAGAAACCCCATACCCATTAAACAGTTACTCCTCATTTTCTTCTCCGCTTAAGCCCCACAACCAGCAATCTACTTCCTGTCTCTATGAATTTACCTATTTTGGATATGTCATATAAATGGAGTCATAAAATAAGTGAATTTTTGTGTTTGGTTCCTTTTACTTAGTATAATATTTTCAGATTCATTCATCCATGTTGTAGCATGAGTTAGTACCTCATTAGTTTTTATGACTGAATAATACTTTGTATGTGTTTTTGAGGCAGAATGCCAGTAGTCACCCCATGCACCCTCTTCCTCCTGAAGATAAGAAGAGAACCCAAGTCTGGCTACTCAGATACCACCTCCATTTTCCCCTGTCACTCCCCACATGGTGCTATGGGTGACCGGACTGCAAAAACACCAGGTACTCCCCCTCTTTTCCATATCCACAAAAGTAAGGAATATTTGGATATGATCTTCTGTCTCCCTGATGTCTAGACCCAAAGCACCCAGAGGCTCTAGAAGTAGGAACACTGAATATAGTCTAGTATATGTGGTTTTTTTAATCCACTCCCAATCTGAGTTGGTAGTTTTGTTATCTGGCTTCTTCTGGAGGCCCAGAACATTTTATCTTATAGGTTTCTCGTGATTCAGATATGAGCTTCAACTAGAGCAACAACTTCCATAATATCCTCCCTGGCTCTACTATACTCATTGCAAACCATCCTGCACAAAACAGCATGTCTTTCTAAATATGCAGACTGATCTAGTCATGCCCTACTCACAATCATTCTGTGACTTCCAAGTGCTTATAGGGTACACTAAAACTCTTTAACACACAAAGGCATAAAGGATCTGGCTTCTGTCTATGCAATATTATTCTCTCTTCCAAACTTCCTGCACATTCTAGCAGAATTAAACAAGTGGTGCTTCCCCTGACTGCCCCAGGAAGACTCAAGATGTCCGTTCCCTTATGCTTTTATGTTGGCATGGTATCTTTAGTAGAACTGCATAACAAGGAGGGATAGGGAAACAGGTCAAACCATCTTGAACATATTGATTCATATCCATAGCCCCAATCAAACATCAATGTCCCCATTCAAATTGTGAGTTCCCTGAGAACAGAGAGTATGTCTTTTCTTCTTCATATTCCCAATACCTAGCACAGTTCCTGGCACATGACAGGAGCTCAATAAACATCAGTCCCTTTTGAAAAACCAGAAATTCTATAGAGAAAGTGATATCCTTAAAATTATACATTTAATGGACCTCGTTAGAAGTCGAATGTTAGAACTCATGATCTTTGGACAATCTCTCCTAACCACATACATACATAATAATAAGGAAGAGAAAAAGGGATGGAAAATAGTCAACTACACCCCCCTCTCCCAATACACACACACACACACACACACACACACACACAGACACACACACACTTTCCCAGAAGAAAAGCAAAATTTTGACTGTAAGAAATATGAAAGGATTGTTTAAAATGAATGATGACGGCTACATGTTACCTGTGGATTCTTTTTTGGTTGCTTTGAATACGTGAAAATGATACCAAAACAAGTCCTCCCTAACAATCCCTGGGATATTTGGAGATTCCATTCCTCTCCAAAAACCTCGGCCCATTCCTCTCCGTCACTCTGCCCTTATTTCCTACTACCACCTTCTTTATTACCTGGTTTAGAATTCCACAGAAAGGTTGAAGAGGAGCCACTTGTGAACTCAAGAGTAAAAGAAACAGCCATGGTCTCATGGCTCATGTTGTTTCAGGACCAAGGTCAGTGACATGACATTCTAAAGTAATTTTCTTCTAACCAAAATATCACTATGTCAAGCCTGCTTTAGGAAAATGATGATGATAACCAGGGTGTGAAGAACTTCAAGGTCTATGACCCTGACTTTGTTTCCTCACTACAAAACAAAATTAAATTGAAATCAAGGTGTTGGAAGGGAAAAAAATATTAGGGGCACTAGTCACAGGTTTTAATGAATAGCTTAATACATTCTTCACATCACTAGATGTTACTAAAGAAAAATAACTTAGGATGGTAGTAAGTAGAAGAAATGATTGAATAAATTTGAACTTGAAGAATTTTTGCCTTAGATGTTTTCAGGGAAGAGATTTTCTGTCAAAGTGACTCTGTAACACATTGATAGGTCACAAATAAAAACAAAAGGCCAAAAGCACATTGCTAAGGAAGGATAGAAGGAAGGAATCTGAACATTTTGATGTTCAAAATGTTCGTTTGATGGGTCAGAATGGAATAAAAACACAAAGTGCCCTGCTGGGTGAAGTCACAAGTCTACTGGTATCAGGCACAGTCATGGCTGGAAATTTAACTCCTGTGGATAAAAGGGCTGAGACGTCTCCCAAGCAAGACAGGGTCCAAAGTTGGACTCCTGCTTGATGCCAGTGATTTGGGTGGCTGTCTTAGACTGATAAAAAGAGGCTAGGAAAAAGAAATGGGATAGAGGAGAGGTTATGTGATCCTGTGCTATAACTGTAGCAGTTTTTTCCACAATTGTTCTCCATCACCTGGGGGTAATGCTGACCATCAACCAGGAATAGGGCTTTTAGGAATCCTCCGACTGAAGGTGGTAGGAGAATATATAAAGCACCAGACCTTTGGCTGCCACAGTGACAGACTAATCCATATACCTAATAGACCACAGGATAAGAGAACACAATTCTAAAACCTACCTCGGGCCTAGAGGCCCAGATGACCAAGCAAACATTACCATAATGTTTTAAGAGAGGGAGAGTAGGCACAGAGGAAGTGAGGGGGAGAAGGAAAACAAAATCCTCCTCCTCCTTCTCAAACTGAACCTGCCAACTGAAATCTCAAAACACATGAATAAGTCTAAGGCTAAGAAAAACAACCTACCAACAAATGAAACATAAACTCCTTTGAAATGAAATTAATTTCTTCTTCTTTTTTTTTTTGAGTTGGAGCCTCACTCTGTCACCCAGACTGGAGTGCAGTGGCCGCTCCCGGCCACCGCAGCCTCGACCTGCTGGGCTCCGGCGATCCTTCCACCTCAGCCTTCCAAGTAACTGGAACTACCGGCATGCGCTACCACGCTCAGCTAATTTTTTGATTTATTGTAGAGATGAGGTCTCGCCTGCTCAGGCAGGTCTCGAACCCATGGGCTCAGGCAATCCACTCACCTCGGCCTCCCAAAGGCTTGGGATTACAGGCTGAGCCACCGAGCCCGGCTGAAATTAATTTCATGAAACAGTCTAAAGGAGTAAAATAAGCAACTATTAACCATAAGAAGGAAAACAATTTGGTATGAAATACGTGAAAACTAACTCTAAATAATCATAAGTTGGGGCAGGAGCAACATTCAATGGATGGTTTAGGCATGCATAGATTTTTGTGCTTAGCAAAGGGATAGAACTACTGGAAAATTTATTGTAAAGCAAACATGTTAAACTAATTTATAGTGAAGCAAATATGTTAAAACTATAGAAAAACGTCTAGTTTCTAAACCAACAAAAGTATGAAAAGAGTTTATAAAAAATTTTACGTATCAAAGAAGGGAAAAAAAGCATCAGAGAAAAAGGGTGGTAAAAAGAGATATCTATCTATATTATGTGCTTTTGAATTGTCAGGGAGTCAGCTTTTTCAAGATCTCCAGTACGCAAGCGATGGTTTGCTGGTAAATGTTTAACACCCAACTGGGCAGGGGTGGTGATGGGACTATCTGTAGTATTTACTGATTTTTGTTGTATAGATATTCCCACTATGGTCAATTTCAAGCTACCATTGTGACATCAACTAGTTCACACAATTCTGAAAATGTAACAATAATGCTTAGAGAGTTTAGTTCCAGCCGGGCTCGGTGGCTCAGCCTATAATCCCACACCTTTGGGAGGCTGAGGTGAGTGGATTGCCTGAGTCCGCGGGTTCGAGACCTGCCTGGGCAGCGGGACCTCATCTCTACAATAAGTCAAAAAATCAGCCGGGCGTGGTAGCGCATGCCTTTAATTCCAGCTACTTGGAAGACTGAGGCAGAAGGATCACCGGAGCCCAGCAGGCGAGGTTGTGGTGGCCGGGAGCAGCCACTGCACTCCAGTCTGGGCAACAGAGTGAGACTCCAACTCAAAAAAAAAAAGAGAGTTTAGTTCCAGCATACTATTATTTATTTTGGGATAGATAGGATTTCCTCATGGTCTTTATATGACATATAACTTTTTACAGTAAGATAAAAGCAAAAGATTTAACAATGAGATGCCACTATACCTATTGAAATGACAAAATTCAGAACACTGGCAATACCAAATGCTGGCAAGGATATAAAGCAACAGGAACTCTTGTTCGTTATTGCTATAAGTACAAAATGGTGCAGCCACAGGTCAGTTTGGCAGTTTCTCACAAAACTAAACATACTCTTACCAGCAATTACCCTTCTTGGTCTTTTCCCAAAGGAAGTGAAAACTTATATATCCACACAAAAATCTGCACACAGAAGTTTATCATAGTTTTATTTATAATAGCCAAAACTTGGAAGCACCAAGATATCCTTCAGAGGTGAATGGATAACTAAACTGTGGTTCACCCAGACAATGGAATATTATTCGGTGCTGAAAAGAAATTAGCTATTAATCCATGAAAAGACATGGAGGAATCTTAAATGCATTTTACTAAATGAAGGAAGCCAATCTGTAAAAGCTACATACTATATGATTCCAATTATAGGACATTCTGGAAAAGGCAAAACTATGGAGTGAAAAAGATCAGTGATAATCAGGAGTTAGGAGTTAGGAGTTATGATGTGTCAATGTAGGTTCATCAGTTGTAACAAATGTACTAATCTGGTGGAGGGATTTTGGCAGTGGAGAGGCTATGCACGTATGTGGACAGGGTGTGTTTGGGACATCTTTGTGACTTTCTCTCAATTTTGCTGTTCACCTAAAAGCTCTGAAAAAATGAAGTCTTTAATAAAATAAAATAAAACAAATCATTTGCATGTTACTTCTCTAACTGAAATCGTAAGGGAATTTATTGGGAAAACAGGAGTTGGTGGCATTCTGTTATTAGAAAATTTATCATATGGTTATGGAAGGCTAGTAATTTATGATCCTTGCTAGCAAAGCCATATCAATACAGAGATTAATGTCCTTAGCACAATAGAATTTATATCATCCACATAATAATTGACTACTGTATCATACATTCAATCATTCATCTCATTATCTGATATAACTAGCAGGAAAGCTAATATGTATGTGATTTATTAATGCACACCAGTGTGAAACTCATGACCCATCTAACCTGTTACCTGTCTTTGACAACGTAGTATACAGCTGTCTACCTCTAATAATAGGATCCCATTGAAATAAACAACCTTGTTTGATGCTAGGCATCTCCTGCTGAATTAGAAAAGATCCAAGAAATGCCTGAGCTAGTGTTTTCCCTCTGTTCCTTTGACTTCTCTTCCCTCTCTCTCTGTTGTAGGTTCTGCATCCTTCCCCCCCCACCCCCCAGAGCACTGTCCTAGAGCAAAGGTGGGTAGGCAAATGGTCCTAAAAGAGCCTTTCATGTCACAGATTTGCTGTTGTGAGTATATTTTGTGGCACAGCCATTCTATATCACTTATCTATGCATGTCACTGAGTTATAGTGGCTTAAAGCTCAGGACAAGGGCAAGCAAGCAGCATGTCCCCTGGGAAGAGAGAATGGAGAAAATGAGAAAGGAAAACAGAAAGCTGACCATTTAGAAAACTATGCATAGAATTAGCACTCTAACAGTAAAAGTAGAAGTTTCTATTCCAAACTGTTCCCCCTCCCGCCTTCTTTCTTAACCTCTTGGGAACATTTGTTGCCTGCAACGTCTGCGCTTTGCTTTTGCAGGGGTTAATTAGATGGCCTATTATTCAGCAAATTAAAGGCTTGGTTGCCTGAGAGTTTCTTTCAGAAAGGATTAGGGCCTCTGATGAGGCTTTGATGTAATAGATGGAGCTGTTCTGCTCCATCATGTTAATGGCAGAGTTTTAAGGACTCCCCAGACTCTCTCTGGCAGTCAGTATCTTTATTAATTCCCTTGCCTAAAAAAGAAAAATATTTTATCTTGCAAAAATTCAGTGTGGGAGTAGGGGTGGTGGGTAGAGGGCAGAGGGCGAAGTGCTCATTTCTTGTCTAAAAGCACACAAAAGCAGCACTTCCTGGCTTCCTTGGGTGGCCACTTACTCTGGAAGAACCATCTCTCCAATGAGTAGCAGAAGCGATAATTTGGGCCTTGTAGTTTATCGTCCTTTGGAGCATATTTGCTGAGAAGTTAGGCAGGAGAGATGGCTGGAGAAATGCATGGTGGTCGTTTGTGTCCTCAGGAACATGAATCAATAGCTGTGTAAAATCTTAATTTGCATAAAACAGTTACAGCTACATATTATCTGAGAAGATTTTTTTTCCCCCAGATTTTTTAGTGTGATTAAATTGTTCTAAAAACTTGACTTAGTTCATTTTTTCCGATTTGATGTTCATTCCATCAATAACATTCATATAATTGGCAATTAGCCAGTGAGGTGTTTAGTCAATGTAAGTCTTTCCAAAAGACTTTCCAAAAGACTTTTATGCCCTTTCACATTAAGGGAAGGGCATAAAAGTGGGTAGATACAATGCCAGCAAGACCATTATAGCTCTAGGTCATTATGGCATTCCTCTTTATCTAATCCCTCACCCCCACTGTGTATTATGGCCTGACATTTTATTTTATTTTATTTTTTTGAGTTGGAGTCTCACTCTGTCGCCCAGCGTGCAGTGGCATGCTCCTGGCCACCGCAGCCTCCATCTGCTGGGCTCCAGCCATCCTTCCGTATCAGCCTTTCAAGTAGCCAGAACTACAGGCACGCGCTACCACACCTGGCTAATTTTTGAGTTATTGTAGAGACGGGGTCTCGTATGGCCTGATATTTTAGTTTGAACCATTATTGTCATCATCTAGGAGACAAGTTTGACTGTCTTATTGTTTCAACACCCCCTTGTGTGATACCCCAGTCCTCTGCCAGTCCTACCCTTCTCCAACTTGCACCATTGAAACTAAATTGCTCTCTCCTTTGAGTTGCCTTAGGTTCATGGGCCAAACTTTTGCAGCAGTCTTCTTTCCGTTCTTTGTAATGAAGAGCATATGGTGGCTTGGCATCCACCTGTCCTTTTCTTGATTGATGCCAGCATCCAACATGTTAGTAATAAAGGGACTTGACTCTATACAAATTCACTAGGTCACTGATAGATTTAGCCCTGGGTTAAAAATCAGAGAGCTCTGGGTCTCTCTGTATTGGCAGAATTTTATTTATTTATTTATTACTAAATAATATAAAGCATCAGTTGGGATTAAAGAGGGTTATAAGAAACAGCCCTATGAATCTCAAGGCTACATTTACTAGATGGTAACAGTATTCATTACATTACATGGAGTCATTTCTATGAAAACTCAGAAAAACTGTATCTTCAGTCTTGTTACCAATCACTAAAATGTCATAGTTTCCAAATAGCTCGTCTGTTTTTTGGGGTTTTTTTTGGGGGGGGGGTTTATGGTCTGTTTTTATATCATGGACTTTAAGAATGATAAAATGGACTACATTTTCTCTTTTACATTGTCTGCTAGAAAACTGAGAGCTAAATTTGTGGCCACGTCTAACAAAGTCATTTATTTGGTATTCTAATTCCTATTTTTCTTCCCTAATTTCCCCCTTGTTTTATTTTCCTCTTATGCTTATAATTATTTTTTATTTTCCTTTATTGTGTATATCCTTATTTATTTAAGCATGTGTTATTGTAAGAGATTATTTCTGGAACAAGATGGAATATTTTAAAATTTGCATACAATGCTATGGGAATGTAAAATAATGCAGCCACTTTGGAAAAGTCTGGTAATTCCTTTAAAAAGTAACATAAAATTACTGTATGATCCCATAACCTAGGAGAAATAAAAACATATGACTACATAAAAACTTGTACAGAAATGTTCATAGCAGCATTAACTCACAATAGCTTAAAAGTGGGAAACAACCTAGATGTTTATCAATAGATAAATGGATGAACAAAATATGGTATATCCATAAAATGGAACATTATTTAGCAATAAAAGGAAAGAAATATTAATATGCTATGATATATATATATAATAATGAAGCTTAAAAATATGCTGATTAAAAGAAATCAGTCACAAAAGACCTCACATATTATATGAAAGGTCCAGATTAGGCAAATCATACAGACAGAAAGTAGATCAGTGGAGGAGAAGGTTGAGGGGAAGTGGGGAGTGAATGCTAATGCATATTGTACTTCTTTTTGGGGTGATGAAAATGTTCTAAAATTGATTATGGTAGTGATTGCACAACTGTGTAAATATACTAAAATTTTTTAAATTGTACATTTTTAGTGGGCAAACTGTGTGGTATAAGCTGTTATAAAATTTTTTGTAGTAATTAATCAGTTGTACATTTTATGGAATAGTTTCTGCTGGTTTTCTTACACTTTTAATTTTTACTTAATGCCAGGAATGTACACTGTAGTTAAATTCACTCATTTTTAACAGAATCTGCAGACTTGTTTGGAATTGTGAGTCTCTAAGGATAGGAATGGCCGGGCTCGGTGGTTCAGCCTGTAGTCCTGCGATTTGGGAGGCTGAGGTGAGTGGATTGCCTGAGCCCGTGGGTTCGAGACCCGCCTGGGCAACTTGGCAAGACCTCATCTCTACAATAAATCAAAAAAGTTAGCCGGGTTTGGTAGCGCACGCCTGTAGTTCCATCTACTTGGAAGGCTGAGGCGGAAGGATCGCCGGAGCCCAGCAGGTCGAGGCTGCAGGTGGCCAGGAGCGGCCACTGCACTCCAGTCTGGGTGACAGAGTGAGACTCCAACAGAAAGAAAGGAAGGAAGGAAGGAAGGAAGGAAGGAAGGAAGGAAGGAAGGAAGGAAAGAAAGAAAACAAAGAGAAATGAAAAAGTGACAACTTGAGGCCACTAGTTACAATCCTTAAGATTGCTTTACTTCTGGGACATAAATATTGCCATCTTTCTTGGCTGCCACCATGTCCAGCAGAGGACATGCTTATCCCCATTTTTTTGCAAATGCCATATGACACTTTGAAAGCCTAGCCTAAACTGAAGAGAGATGTGTCAGTAAAACAAGAATAAAACAGTCACCTCAGTCCACATATTTGGCTTTTTATTGGATAGTCTCTGTTTACCCTGAATCTGTGCCCACTTTGATCTGCTGCTTGGCTCTGGCCTGGTTCCACTTGAT
>NW_007258167.1:274499-278914 GCF_000164805.1 Carlito syrichta | reverse complement strand
AAAAAAAAAAAAAAAAAAAAAAAAAAAAAGGATAGGAATGACTGTCTTCATAGTATGAAAATTCCCTCTATGTTATTCAGTTTAGTACATTTGATCTACTAGACAAAGTCAGTGGTTGTTCAGGAGCAAATTCTAAGCCTGTGTGCATAAATACTGTCAGTTCTATTTTCTCTGTTCTGGGTCTTTGTATACTCTAACTCCTCTACCCTTGTCATCTTATTCTACCTGATAATGAAAATAAATTTGTAAGAGTTGTCAGAAAAGTAAAAGAATAACTAAGAGATGCAGCATCACTGCAGGCAACGAAAAAGTTTTTCAAGAAAGGGGGGCAGATCAATAGTGGTCATTAGTGACAGTTTGAACAGAGAGTTTGAATACAATGAGAATGAAAAAGAGACCCTAGAAGCAGCAACTAAAAGGGCTTTGGGGCTCTTTGAGAGAAGTTTCAGTTGTGTAGTGAAGATAAAAGATAAATTTTTATGTTCACAAAGATTGAGCTCTAGGTCCATCTAAGTTTGCCTGGATTCCATTGGTGGCCCCTTCTCTTTTCTCTCTACACTCCTGACTTGTCATTAAGTTCCAGGGCTACAACCATCATGTTTCCCTTCCTGCTTCCTTAATTCAGACTGTGTGCTTTCTAAGCGGACCCCTTCTGTCCTTCTAATCTACTCTCTCATATGGTACCCGTCCATTTTCTAAAGTAAAGATCTAATTGTATTATATCCCTGCTCAAGAACCTCAGCTCAAATGGTTAAGAAAGCAAGCTCATGTTCACTAGTAAGACCTCTAGGTTCTGAAAAGGTGTTCCTGGTCAGTTTTTCACCCCCGTCTCTGTTACAACTGCATTATTCTGTTCTAGTCATGTCGCCATACAAGTCTTACATTTTACACCAATGGGCTTCTTCAAGAGGCTGCTGTATCCTCCTCTTGGAAGGCTTCTCCCCTGCATTTCCTGTCAATATCCCTTTTGTCCTTTAAGACCCAAGTATCATCTCTCGTGTGAAACACTTGTTCTCCTGGCTAGAATTGTTTACCTCATCTGAGTTATTCTAGAGTTTACACTTTTTAGCCTTGAATTGTTATTATTCATGTCCATGACTATTCTACTACTTCTTTCTAAATTTCATTAAGCAAATGCCTCATTCCAGACATCTTTTCTTTCCCCAAAGCATTTGGTGTAGTGCCATTCACAGTAAATACCTTGCAAGTTTTTGAATGAATCAGAGTGCAGTCTCACTTGGTTCTGTAAATATTTCATATGTGTTAAGTTTGGTATTATCCTAAACCTGATAAGCTGATGAGGTTTTTATGAATGAATATAATGTCTTTTGTTTGTTTTGCACTTTCCTAGTTCCCATCCTGGTCCAATAGTCTTGAGCATGTAATGGTCAATCAATGTGGAATTAGTTGTTCATTTCTCTTAGAGGATAGCTGGATACTATCCATTCCTTTCCTTCATAGGGAGAAGATACATACAAATGAAAATTGTGGATTTAATTCAGGTGAGGGTGGCAAGTAGGATCAAGGGAAGGAATACAATTCATGTGTCCCCGGGCACTTAAGCCTGAACTAAGAAGCGGACCATGACTGCTTGTCAAAATGGAAATTGATTTTTGAATCAAAGAAATGAGCCAGACATTCAAAAACAAGAGTACCCAAAGGCTTGAACTTGAAAATGCCAAAGTACTTTTGCTGAGTTGTGAGATCCTGAAAGTTTCTTCCCTACCAGAACTTCTAAAGTTCTAATTAGGACATCTGTCATGAAACAGTAATTTTTTTTCCTCAGTGATAGGAATCACATTGAGAGAAGGTAGCTAATTAATAGGTACAGTATTATTCATATCTAACTCAAGGAGTCACTGCATATTAACATTGCCTTGTTGCTGTGGTTGGAATGTGTCCCCTCTAAAACTCAGGTGCTGCCAGTGTGATAGTATTTAGAGGGGCCTTTAAGACATAATTAGGCCATAAAAGTTTTGCCTTTGTGAAGGGGTTTAGGTGCCCTTATAAATGAGTTTGAATGAGGGAATTCATCCCTTCTTGCCCTTCGGCCTTCTGCTGTGTGAGGACACAGCATTCCTTCCCTCTGAAAGAACCATCTTGGAAGCAGAGAGCAGCCTTCACCAGGCAACTGAACCTGCTACAGCCCAGTCTCCAGACCTATGGGAAAATAAATGTTTGTTCTTTGTAAATTACTGTCTCAGGTCTTCTGATATAGCAGCACAAAATAGAATAAGACACTTGTTTAGCACTCACACATAATTAGGTGTGTCATAGCTGTCTTCTTCCAATGGACTGACTTACTGTATCCCCAGCAACTAGTACAGTGGCTGGCCCATAGGGCTGGCATTTATTGAGTGTTCACTATGTACCAAGCACTTTACATGGATTATCTCATTTGCTCCCCACAATAATCTTTCTGACCAGTTTACAGATTAAAAAACCGAGGTCCAGATAATTTAACTAAAACTTACATACCAACACATTTCTATAAGAATTCAAGTTTGGTTTGATCCCAACACCTGGCTCTTAACCTTTATATATTACTATCTCAATAGTAGGCACCTGATATGTTTTAAGTGAATGAGTACATGTGTCATGCTTAGGAGAATAATGACTTTGGTGATTGAATATGTTTTTATTTAAATACATCAACAGGCTGGGCTTAGTGGCTCAAGCCTGTAATCCCAGCACTTTGGAATGCTGAGGCAGGAGAATTGCCTGAGCTTAGGGGTTTGAGACCAGCCTGGGCAGCTTGGTGAGACCGCATCTCTAAAATAAATTAAAAAATAAGCCGGACGTGGTAGCATGCATCTGTAGTTCCAGCTACTTGGAAGACTGAGGTGGAGGGATCACCTGAGCCCAGCTGGTCGAAGCTGCAGTGACCCTGAACACTTCAGTCTGGTGATAGAGTGAGACTCCAACTCAAAAAATAAATAAATATGCCAACAGACCCTTTTAAGGTTGGTGTTTCTTTTTTTTTAAACACCTCTTTTTAATGATAACCATCTTTAATGATATGAGGCCGTATCTCACTATTGATTTGCATTTCTCTGATGATTAGTGAGGCTGAGAATTTTTTCATGTTTGTTTGCTGTTTGACTGTCTTCCTTTGAGAAGTGTCTGTTCATGTCCTTTGCCCACTTTTTTTTTGAGTTGGAGTCTCACTCTGTCACCCAGACTGGAGTGCAGTGGCCGCTCCCTACCGCCGCAGCCTCGACCTGCTGGGCTCCAGCAATCCCTCTGCCTCAGCCTTCCAAGTAGCTGGAACTACAGGTGTGCACTACCACGCTTGGCGAATTTTTTTGATTTATTGTAGAGATGAGGTCTCGCCAAGTTGCCCAGGCGGGTCTCGAACCTGCGGGCTCGCAATTCACTCACCTCAGTCTCCCAAAGCACGGGATTACGGGCTGAGCCACCAAGCCCGGCTCTTTGCCCACTTTTTAATGGGGTTGTTTGTTTTTTCTCCTTAAAGGAACTCATTTAAGTTCCTTGTAGATCATGGATGTTAGGCTTTGTTGTATGCATAGCTTGCAAATATTTTTTCACATTCTGTGGGTTGTCCCTTTTCTATCTTGATGGTTTTTTTTTCCTGTGCAAAATCTTTTTAGTTTGCTAAGGCCTTACCTGTAAATCTTAGCTTTAGCTGCATTTGCTTTTGAGGACTTAGCAGTGAATTCATTGCCTACTCTGATGTCCAGGAGAGAAGGGTGGGGTTTCTATAAAACAAAAATATCTTTTCAAAAATGGATTTGCCAACCTCTGGCTTATCTTGCCTTCCTCATTACACGTTTTCCATAACCATGGTCTTCTGGATTCAGCCTTCACTTCTCCGTTTGCTTGCACCTCATTTCCTTGGGCTACCTTAAGTAAATATTTCCTTAATTTTCACCTTAGGGACCTCTAAAGAAAGCCAAGCCTGAACTAGGGATGCTGGCTGAGTCCAAGGATGACCTCTGGCTAACCTTAGCCCCTCACAGAAACTCAAAAGGCAGTGACTTGAGTGCTACTAGAGACACTCAGCAGCACCTGCAGCAGCAGGGAACACATGGATTCTTAGAAATTGGCAACACTATCGCTTGACAGATGGAGCCATCACAGGATTCATCTCTTCCAGTGATCACACCTTTCCCGGCCCTCTGAACTGAAGGGCGGCATTTGAACACTGACTAACAATCCAATAAATTTGTTGCTGGGACTGTGAAAGAAAGTAATGGCTCATTTTTTTCCTTGCCCTGACTGTCTCACATGGCTGCTGCCTGGGGAAGGGTCTGATTAACTGCAAAGTGCTTAAAAAAACAAACAAACAAACAACAACAAAGGAAGAAAGAAGCAGCTGGACTCAGTGGCTCAGCCTGTAATCCCGAGCCTTTGGGAGGCTGAGGTGAGTGGATTGCCTGAGCCCGCGGGTTCGA
>NW_007258167.1:258264-274479 GCF_000164805.1 Carlito syrichta | reverse complement strand
ACAGAGTGAGACTCCAACAGAAAGAAAGGAAGGAAGGAAGGAAGGAAGGAAGGAAGGAAGGAAGGAAGGAAGGAAGGAAGGAAGGAAGGAAAGAAAGAAAACAAAGAGAAATGAAAAAGTGACAACTTGAGGCCACTAGTTACAATCCTTAAGATTGCTTTACTTCTGGGACATAAATATTGCCATCTTTCTTGGCTGCCACCATGTCCAGCAGAGGACATGCTTATCCCCATTTTTTTGCAAATGCCATATGACACTTTGAAAGCCTAGCCTAAACTGAAGAGAGATGTGTCAGTAAAACAAGAATAAAACAGTCACCTCAGTCCACATATTTGGCTTTTTATTGGATAGTCTCTGTTTACCCTGAATCTGTGCCCACTTTGATCTGCTGCTTGGCTCTGGCCTGGTTCCACTTGATCTTCTCACATCATCTCATTTGATCAGCATTTTTACATATTTCCCTCCTTCTTCTTCCTTCCGACTGATTCTACCTGTTATCCATGATATAGTCTCCTTCTCTCTGTTCCTCCCTGCTGGACTCCCTGCTGGTCCCCAGACATGTAGTCCCTGAGGTGTGTTACCTAGGAATACAACCAGTTAGTCTGGGCTTTTCTAATTATTTCATATTGGCCAAGGGTTTAGAGACATAAGGTAAAGTGAAGAGGTACCTGCACTGATGGGTCTCCCTCAGGCTGCAACCCTGGGGCTTCATGGGGTTACATGTTGCAGCTCTCTGTGTTAGGGGGACTCCTGGTCCTAGGCCCTGTTTTTACAGGAAGTCTCCGGCTACACTGGTGCGCATTCCTTAGCTCTGGAGGTAGTTTTGGTTCTATCTGCTTGTAGATTTGATTTTTTGGCTATACTTTTTCTTTTGTTACCCTCTTCACCGTCTTTGAATCTTCTCCAGGTGAGAAAAGTAGTTGTTTCCTATCCCCGAGTTTCCTGCCCAATCTCAGGCTTCAGGAAATGCAAAGTTCTTTCCTTTGCATTTCTGTCCTGGGTTCACCTGAGTTCACTCCAGACCTTCGAACCGGTGCTGACAGCTTTGACCAATGATCAGGCTGACTTGTTTATCTTTCAAACCTTGCATCTGAGTTTCTGCCCCAGGACCTCAGGCAACACAGCAGCTGTCCTATAGTCCTGTTGCCTTGCAGTCTCTTTGACTTGTTACACAGACGCTTCCCCTTTCCTACTTCAAAGGGAGACTGAGTTCTAAAACTCTCGGTCCCACCTTCTCAGGACTTTTTTTCTTTTAGCTAATACTAACTATTCCCCTCCAATTGATAACCGTAAACCTGCTTTGTTGAGTAAATGCACTTTGTTGAGTAAAGGCACTCCTGGTTTTCACTTACATGTATCAGGGCAGGACCACACTTCTCCAGTCCAGGTGTGAAGTTAGCATGCAACTTCAGTTCTCACCAGTGAGACTTTATTTTTATTTATTTATTTATTTATTGAGTTGGAGTCTTACTGTCGCCCAGACTGGAGTGCAGTGGCCACTCCCGGCCACCACAGCCTCGACCTGCTGGGCTCCAGCCATCCTTCCGCCTCAGCCTTCCAAGTAGCTGGAACTACAGGCGCACGCTACCACGCCCGGCTAATTTTTTTGATTTATTGTAGAGATGAGGTCTCGCCTGCCCAGGTGGGTCTTGAACCCGCAGTCTCAGGCAATCCACTCACTTCAGCCTTCCAAAGGCACGGGATTACAGGCTGAGCCACCGAGCCCGGCCAGTGAGACTTTAAAACATTATTTGTATACTTCAGAAAAACTGAAATGCAGTTAAATATTCTACCAAACAGGGAGGTGATGTTTCACAGAAATAACATATACAGCATCAAGTTTCTCAGCTTGCGTTCTTTTGAGGCATTAGTCATTTGGGGAAAATGCTTGTGTTTGTCAGTCTTGTCTTCCTGAATGGAAATTTTCTTCCAAGACAGAGCACCACGGGCTCTGATATTTAACCTATAATTAGTATATCCTCTGGAGGATTTTCTCCCCTTGATGTAGAGGTCTCTTTGACAGTCAGGCTTCTGTTTGATGATGATAGGAACCACAGGGCAGCACAGTGAATCACAGGGCAGGGAAATGTTTGCTCAGATCAGAAATGTTTAGATATTCTGTAGCGATAGGAACACTTAACAATCTAAGTAGCAAGCCTATAAGAAAATAGCTGGACAAATGAAAGACAGAATATTTATAAAGAAATGGGAGGGGACAAAAGTCCCGAGTTTTGATCCAGTTTTGCCCCAATGTATGGAATAAGATTGCTCACCCTCATGCTTTTCTCACGAAGTTCACCAGTATTTTTAGTTTTTGCCTTCTCAGCTGTTTTATATCAAGTGTTTTATTCATTGGTAAACATCAGTCTAAGGCTCTTGACAAATAGCTCCCCCTTGCAGGCATCTGGTTTTTTGGTTACAAAATGAAAGTTTATAGGAACAAAGCAGCTGTGTCGTGACAGCATTATTGTCTGGGAGCAGAGAGTGCATAGGCGCCACAAGCTCCAGAGCCTCGCCTTGCCTCTTCCTAAGAAATGTCTTCTTTTTGCCTGTTTTTGGCAGAAGCCAGGCTGGGAGATTGCTGCAAATGGCTGCAACAACCTGTGTTTAATGTGGTGACACTAATGGATTCTGAGAATTAATCTTCAGCCAAGAAAGCATGATGGAAGGTACTAGAATTTCAAATTAGGTAGTGGATTGATTTCCTTCAAGGCTGAAATTTGCTTTCTTTTTCTTCTGGTGAACTTTTCTATCATATTTAAACCACCCACCATGGCCTTATAAATCCAGAGTCTCTTACATATACCTCCTGGTATAAATAAATTTTTATTCTGTTGTTTTGTTTTGTCTCCTAGCACAGAGAAAACACACCCAAATACAAATTTTTAAAATGAAAAAAAAAAAGAGTAAAAGAAAGAATTACTTACAATTTATGGGGGTTGGGGAAGTAGTTTCTCTAAATCTAGACCTTGTTATTTTTTTTCTAGAGTAAAAGACTGGGAAGAACTGTGTTTTGCCAATGAGAAACACTGTCTTTTGCAGAAACAATAGTCCACAGGTGTCTCAGATGTAGTACTAATTAGGGGCACTGAGGGTCTCTCCTCAGTCCACCAAGTTTAGGACTCTGCCGCTCATTCCGACAGCATAGTGCTAATTACTTACAACAGAGTTTCCAAGGATGTTATTTGTAGGGTCCGTATACTAAAATGTCTGTGGCCAAGTAAGTTTGGAAATATGGACTCAAGCAAAATTAAGCTGTTTTCTTTACCCCAGTACTTGTAAGAACCTTTAATATGCTTGCATGCATTATGAAACCCCAAACGTATTTGGTTTAGAGAATCACCAGCGTTTCTCAAACTGTTTTGACTAGGACACTGGTTTCCTTTTTTGATTGAATGCTTTGTGTTTCTAGTTCTTCTCCTAATTCACCTCACACTGGTCAGCCCTCATTTCCCAAACGGAGTTCATCATTTTATGCATCCTTCTATAAAAACTGCTCAGTCCCTACTGGAGGAAGATAGTCTGCATTTGCAATTCCTGGCCTGAAATGAATAAGTACAAGGGGGAGCCCCCCAAAACAGAATTATTTTTTAAAAGGAGGGCCCTTGTAGTACACTTGAAATTTGTTCCTTTGGATCAAACGGTTAACCAAAGTTTTTATCTGGAGATTTTGAGAAGATTGTGTCAAGATTTATGGAAGAAATGTCCTGAGTTGTGGCAACCAGGTGCCTGGTTCTTCCACCATGACAACACGCCTGCCCACACTGCACTGAGTGCTCACAGTTTTTGATCCCAAATGTCATAATCCCCATGCCCCACCCTCCCTATTCACCTGATCTCACCCTGAACCACCTTTTTTTGGTACCCCATTGAAAAAACTCAAAGGAAACATTTTGCTGATGTGGCAGAGGTTAAAGAAAAAAACAGACAACCAAACGGTCTACCAAAGTTTTTATCTAGAAGTTTTGAGAAGATTGCGTCAAGATTTTTGGAAGAAATGTCCTGAGTTGTGGCAATCAGGTGGCTGGTTCTTCCACCATGACAACGCACCTGCCCACACTGCGCTGAGTGCTCACAGTTTTTGACCCAATACGACAAGATCCCCATGCCCCACCCTCCCTAGTTATCTAATCTCTCCCTGAGCCACTTTTTTTGTTGTTGTTTCCCCAATGAAAACACTCCTCAAAGGAAACATTTTGCTGATGTGGAAGAGGTGAAAGAAAAAAATGGCAGAAGCACTAAAGCATCAGAATGGACGAGTTCAAAAACTGTTTTGAGCTGTGGAAAAAGCATCGCAATAGGTATATTGCATCAAATGGAGAGCACTTTGAAGGTGACTGAAGTTTAAACACATACGAATAAATACACAATTTTTCATAAATAAATTCCTGGGTTTTTGTGTCCCTTTTGTATTTCAGAATTTCCTTAGTTTTATATGTTCATTCTTCAAATCAGGATAGAGGATTCTATCTTGCTTTTTAAAAGGACATGGAGGCTGTCAGGAGTTTTAGGGATCCTGGCTGTCAGTTTCATCTTTATCCACTGAGTCCCTGCAAAAAGGGGTGGAAATAATGAGCTGACGGACTTAAACAGTCAGAGTTTTGAGTATCAAACAGTAAAGTCTTAAGCAATAACAATTATATCCTAGTTAAAGTTGGTTAAGGGACTAAAAACAATCATTGTTCAAAAGAGGCGCTTAGGAGGTGAAGGTCAATGTTCTGGTGGCCTCCTGAGTTACTGGCTATGCAACTTGCCTAGACTTACTTCTTGCATGGCTGATTCAGTTCCCCAATCTTGAAATGCCTTCTACCTTTTCTCCACCAGTTTAGTTCCAAAATTTCCCACTAGACCTACCTAGCTCAATTTTTACCAACTTCAAGAAAGCTTCTCTGACTAGAGTTCCTCTCACCGGCCCCCTTGTATTATTTCCTACTCAGTAGCTGTGCCATTTTTATTTGTTTGGTTTATTTTGTTTTGTTTTGAGTCAGAGTCTCGCTCTGCCGCCCAAGCTGGAGTGCAATGGCATGCTCATGGCCACTGTAGCCTCAACCTACAGGACTCAGGTGATCCCTCCACCTCAGTCTTCCAAGTAGCTGGAATCATAGGCATGTGCCACCATGCCCGACTACTTTTTTTGATTTATTATAAAGACAAGGTCTCTCCATGTTGCTCAGGCTGGTCTCGAACCCCTGAGCTCAGGCAATTCTCTCGTCTCTGCTTCCCAAAGTGCTGTGATTATAGTCTTGAACTACTATCCCCAGCACAGCTGTGCCATTTTTAACAACACAAAACAAAGTAGGAAGGGTCCTCCTGCAGGTATTGGGGAATTGACTTCATCACTATTAAGACTTGACTTCAGTTTCCTCATCTCTTAAAAGACGGGAGTAAATAGAAAATCTCAGTCCCTGTAGCTCTGAAACCCTATGCTCTTGGGTTATTTCTATCCTAAATATATAAGCAAACACTGGCTTTTGCTGTTTCTTATGTTCCTCTTGTACTTCTGTCTTTCCAACTAGATTGTAGAACCTTGAGGAAAGGGGTCATAATTTGTTTTGAGTTAATTTCTTTTGGTTAATGCTGGTACTATGTAATAAATATTTGTTGAGTAAATGAAATATGAAACTAATGCCCTGATATCTAGTAACGCAGGACTTTCAGCCATATCTTCTCCTAAGGGAGAACTTTGTCAATTTATCTGTAAAGTAATAATTTCACTTCAGACAGGCTTTTTACTCCCCATGAGAAAAAAAGTATAAAGGAATGTTTTAGAATAATGATATACCCTCAAGGTCTTCATGCCCTTCCCCTAAAAATCCTTCAGTGCATTTGGATATGTCACAACTCTGTTTAGCATTCTTCACATATACACTCAGTTTCAGTTTTGCTGATCCTGTGGCATGACATTCAATCCACCCCACTCTTACTGAGAGAACTAACAAATCCTCTTGATCATTTCTTCCAGAGAATAGAATGCCCACCATCTTCACTTTTTGGATCTTCAAGAGACAACAGATTTACTTGTTAGTTTTTTGTCTGATTCTCTCAGTTCATTATTGACTTATTTTTCTTTTCCCTCTGTGATCTAGAAAGAGACCCTCTCCAACATGATAAATGATCTTGCAACCTTGGTGGAAGCCTTGCTTCTCCAGTGGATACTAAAATTGTGAAACAAGATACATCACCTTTAACTGCATCCCTAGAATCCAGTAGAGACCTGTTTTTACAAGGCTGGCAAGAGAATGGAGTTCGTGGTCTTTCTCAAAACCTATTCAAGAAGCTGTACTTACTACCTGAAGGGCCTTGTTCATGCCTCCCCTGGAACACTATCCTGAGGCACCTATCCCAAGAAGGAGATAGAGTTGCTCCAGTCCACTTTCCCTTTCACAAGCTATGAATTGTTAAAATTATTTGCTACTCCTACTTTCAGCCTCAGCCCCCCTGAGATTACTCGTTTGAAATGTTGACACTGGTCAACAGGCAGTCAAGGATGCCCTGGTCCTTTTTTTCTTTCTTCCTTTTTCAGTGAGCACATAATAGTAGTCAGATGAAACTTCAACAATTAATGCAGGAAGAAAAAAAAAAAGGAGTGGAGAGTAGGAGGAATATTATATGGAGAAACAGAAAATCTCTCTCCCCATGTTTGGGTAATACAGTACACATATGCCTGTTTGATGATGAGAAACAGACGTGATGTGACCAGTTCAAGGTTACTGAGTAGGTTTATCTGTGGGATCCAGCAGTTCTCAGACTCGCATCCTACCCATTCCCTCTGAGGCTCCAGGGAGTGTGCAAAACCAGCAGGTCCATGTTCAGTAGTGACTCTCAGAGGACATGGGGACTAATTTTATTTTGGGAGTTTTCATATACCATCCCTTAAGCCAGGAGGACTGGGTTGTACACCTGTATTACTGAGGATATATGAAACTACCTCTTGGGTTCCTTCTTTTTTCAGGAAGTATGGTTGTTAGCATTTTTTTATATTCAAATATAGCGATGAATATGCATGGAATCAAGGGAAGACTGCTGATGTAAAGACATGAGCAGTCTTTTTAAACTATATGCACTAATGTTTTTATTTTTTATAGGAAAAATAATAGATTATACAAAAGGCCCTGAACCTATAAAAGTCAAATGATTGATTTCTTCCGTGGCAAGGCAAAGGTAGTATTTATAGTCCTGCAGGCAGCAGAATGGAGATAATTTAGGTTCTGTTGCCTTTTCTAGCTTGAAAGCTCCAGGTCCAATAGATAGGGAATTCCCTGAATCAATTCTAAAATGGACTGACTGGGAAATTTACCGAGTGTCTTTTCAGTACTAGAAGGTGAGGGATGTGAAAATGTGTTAATGTGAAAACTGCAAAGGTTAAAGCTTTTTTGTAAATCTAATGGTTGAGGATTGTTTGAGGAACTCTGCTTATATGTTCTGAAAAGATGTTCAAGGTGAGGCTGAATTTTTTACCATTTGTCACTGTATTTCAATATTTAAAATATGTTGTGTTTTAGATGTTGCTGGTATGCCACTGCTGGGTAAACTAAAGACGTTTATTTTATGGAGTGGGCAGAATGGCATACATTTATCCTAAGCCTCCAGTGTGAACTGAAGACTGATAGCTTAAAAGAGTGGATATTGAAATTTCTTCTTCTCACCAAGGGCAGCTACGCAGAATAAAAATGCAGTGGTAATTGGAGGGTATTCATCAGATTCAATTTTGCTAGAAATTTTCTTGTATCCAAATCATCGTGAATAACACAGAGTATACAGCAAAATGTACTAAATCATTTTTTTCTTTGAAAAGGATATTGAATCTGAAACAGAAAGTGGTTACATCAGTGTGGTTGTAACCAATTAACCGCAGAGGAGCTTAAACGCAACCCGAGTTTTTACCGTTTTGAATGGACTTTTTGTTCCCTGCTTGCATAATTCTATCCCAATTCATCTGAATTATATTGTAGTCACTTCCTGTACTGAGGTTTTTCTGTTTCATTGGAAGACATAGAAATCAAGCTGCTGAAGTTTCCCTGTGAAGATTTCTTTATGATTAGTTTCTTTCCTCTTAAATGCATTTTCCCACCACCAAATAATGGACATTTCATAGATTAAGATTTAACTGAGGTGACATTATTTAATTTTATATGCCTGTAAGAAAAAGTATATAGACTAATCAACTTGATTCCATTGAAAACATTTTTCTGTGATGAAAATTCAGATAGAAAATGATCTGAGGTAGTCAATTTTTCACTATTTTGAGTATTTCAAATTGATGGTAAATACTGTGTTTTCAACATTCACTCAAACTAAAATAGATATCTGATGTTTTCATTAATTCAACTAATCAAGAATTATTATTTTTCTATTTTCTGGTACATACTAATAGAGGAATAACTATGTAAGGCTAGTGCTCAGGTTTTATAAGCGAGCTTTCTTGCCTTCTCTCTCCTATGTCCTCAGAGGAACAGGGTGTCTAAGAGTGTATTTTGGATTGTTTGTTGATTTTTGCAAACAGGTGTCTTATTAAGGATTTTGAAAGGCGTCCTTCAGTCACACAGCTCCTCGACCACCCATTTATTAAAGGAGCCCATGGAAAGGTTTTGTTTCTGCAAAAACAGCTGGCCAAGGTCCTCCAAGAACAGAAGCATCTGAACCCTGTTGCTAAAACGAGGTAAGGTACTCAGTGTCTTTCTGCTTTCTCTCTGTGGTTATTTATAAAAATGGCATGTCATGTGTTTTGATTTGCCCAGCATTATTACTGGTAATTACCACATCCCTGTATTTTTAAGAGTTTCATTTACATGACATTAAGTACTCCATGCCCAGTAGATGAGAGCTGGAAAACCTCAGAAATGAACTGTCCATTTGTGCTCTTCTGGCTAATTTGTCTCAAATGGCTGAAATGTCACTCTGCCCTTGTGTTCAGTTAGCTCTAGTTAAAAGCCAACAAATATATATATATATGCATATATATATTTCATATAAATATGGATTTTTTTTTTTAACCAATAAAGGTAACTATGAAAGCAGCCACAGCTGAGATTGCTAGAAACATCTTTGGCCATTGCAAACTGGAGAACAGAAGTGTAGACTGTAAAGTGATTTTGGAAATATTATGAGTTAAACACTGGAGGCTTTTTCTCTAATGTGTTCTGAGACCATTTCCTCTTTAGTTAAAAATTCCTTAGAGTCAATTTAGTATTCATAAATAATGTTTTTCAGTTGCTGGTTATGCTATGTAAAGCAACTGTGCTTCCTTCCCACTGTCCATCCTCTTTTCTTAGAGGCTAGATTTTAAAAATGTTTTTCAAGGACAAATGCTTAAAACTGTATTCCCTGGTGCATCTCTAAGAAATAGATCTTTGATTTCTGTCCAGAGGGTGGCAGAGTTTCTCTTTTTTTAAAAAAAAATTAAATGCAAATAAACCCTCTGCTTCCTCTGCTCAGCAATTATTTGGCTTTATAAAACCAACCAGGGGTAGATAAGCTCCAGTCCATTATTATTAAAAGAACATTTGAAGTACTAGAGGTGAAGAAAATAAAATATTTTAAGTCACAGGTTCTGGAAATATTCATGTATTCTGCAAAAAGCTGTTTACAAATCTAAAAGCTAAAACTGATATCAGAACTCTTGGAACTGGAGGCATAGTTTCCAGGTGACTGTATTTTGCTGATTTTCTCCACTACCACAGGTTCCCTTTTAGCTAGCTAAAACAGATTTATTTTTTCCTACTCTCTCCCCCTTTCCACTGCCATTTCTGTTTCTATGGCTCGCCTACAGTGAAGAGAAATTCAGAGACATTCTTGAGACTTAGTGTCTTTTTGAAGCAGTAGGAACTTGTGTTTAAGCCCCGGGAACTGAAATCCCTTTTCTTCCCCTGCTTTTGTTCCTGTAGACCAGCCACTAGCCCTCAACCACCCACCTGCACACATACACCCAGCACCACCACCAAAATGAAGATACAATATAAACCAAGCAAAAGACAAACTCAGCACTTAAATGGTGTAAGTAAAATCTGGCGTCTCCCCCTTGTCTCTCTGTTCTGAGATCTGCTGCAGATGATTTCTGAGACTTCGTTTGCCAGGTTATCTGGCTTTTCACATTTGCCTGACTTGGTCAGTCCAGACCTATGTTCTCTTTTTAAACACTTTTCTCCTTTTACCACAGAAAATCGCAACTCTGGGATCTCTCATCCCCTTTCTCTAGTTTCTCTTTATCTTTGTTAACTCCTTTGATGTCCAAAGCCTCAAATGGGTGGCAAAGGCTTCTCACAGGGTCTTTGTAGTCTTGAGTTTCACTCAGTAGTTTGTGTTTCTTTGAACTATCATTAAAAAAATACAACTTCACAAATAGGTATCAAAACCTTAAACAGTCACTTCCTTAGGATATAGGAAAAGTATTTCCAAAGGAAACACAATATACATAATTACCACTTAACCTGCCACCTATTCTGCCCTATTACTTTCTCTTAGCAACTGGCAAAGTACTGGCTACATAGACGTTTTTAAAGCCCACTGGGAAAAACTCTCAATTATATTCCACGCTGATAAGTCAATATATTTAAAGTTGTGAGCTTCCAAGTTACAGTAAAAACAAAAAACAAAAATTAAGATGAGTGCCCGGGTGAGAGAGGCATATACACACTTCTCATTTTTCTGTCCAATTATGGCCACACAGCAGGCAGTGAGATGTGTGGTGGGTAAAACCACTGGCCCTGCCAGGTCTGGATCTCAGCTCAGCCACTTACTGAATAAGTTATTTGGCTTTTCTATGCCAAAGTTTCTGCTATAAAGTAGAGATTGTTTTAAGGGTTGTGTTGATGCATGTAAAATGTTTAGAACAGTGCTCCATACACCATACAGAGTTAACCCTTCATAAATGTTAGTGGTAGTAGTAGAAGTAGTATACATGATCTATTTAATTCAGTCTTTCTTTCTTTTCTTTTTAATGTTACCTCTTGCCCTTAATCTGTACAAATTCATCTTTTTACTTACTGTACAAGATCACATAAATAAATAGTACTGAGTGTAAAAAATATCCATTTTATCTCTTATTCAATATCTAATTTATTCATTCCAGGGACATTTATATGTGTGTATGTGTCAGGTCCTCTGCTGAACAGAGAGACTACAAAGGCAAATTGGATGCAGTTCCTGATAAAGAGCGAATAGTCTGGTGTGTGATATAGACAAGAGTCAGATGAGAACAGCTCAGCCTGAAAAGTACCTAGATAAGGCAATGCCTAGGGTACCCCCCCAGCACCTAGGAAAGTCGACCTGTGGTTGGCATGTTTGGGAAAGATCCCCTGGAACTGGTGGGAAGATGAACCTTGAACTGTCCTGAAGAATAAATAGAAGATAGTTTGGGAAGGCAGGTATTTCAGGGAGGGGAGAAAGGATGAGAAATGAGCAAAGGGCAAGGCACAAGGGCTGGAGAAAACTTGGGGAATCTGGTGAGAAATTAGTTGGCATGGCTGGAGCTCGGCGTGGGGTAGGTGGGAGGGAATGGCCAGGTAGGCAGGAGTCAGGTCACAGTGGGCCTAAGGAGCTTGGGTTTGTTTCTTAGGTACTAGGGAGCCACTTAAGCCCTAGAGCCCTGTGTCAGGGCCTACCCAGATTGGACTGCCTCCTTTCTCTGGTTCATACTGCACTCAAATAGAAATTGTAAGACACTAAGAGGCACACACTAGTCAAAAGACTTTCCTCTTCATGTCCCATCAAATGCAATGCCAAGTATTCCTAGATATGACACAAAACTTTCAGCTTTCTGCCCTAAGTAGAGTCATTTAATGGTCCAAACAATCCTGGTGCCCCCTGCTGGACCCACAGTTTGGATTTGAGAGCTGATACAGAGGAATCAAACCTTGAGGCTACAGGGAAAACTGTCTTGATGTTCCTGCAAAGTCAAGGAAGATTCCATCCACTTTAGTACTTTCTCTAGAGGAGAGGTAATTTGGTAGTTTGAGGGACTGCAGGGAAGAAGACAGGTTCTTAAAATACAGAGAAAACTTGGAACAGTGAAGAAGGAGGATCTTGTATAAAGGCAGACATTGAAGACAGAAGAGAGAGGAGGTAATAGAGGAAGCAAGAGGGAGTGGCTGAAGGGTCTAAGAACACTGACCTTAGAAAGAAAGAACCTCTAAGTTGGGAAAGACACAGAAAGGTTAGATGACAGTACTCAATTTGAGTGGGGAGAGGAGATACTGTGAGGAAATTTATGTTGAACAGTCTTTATCTTCCAAAAAACTAAGCAAGGTGGTCTCAGAGTTGGGAGTGGGCTGTGGACTCAAGGGAAGTGTTGAGAATATGATAAATGGTCAATTAAAGACAGACATAATGATTGCTTAATAGCACAGAAAACCAAGGTGGAACGTAACTGAATAGCATCCCACCGTAGTGAAGTTAAAATTACATCTGTAGAGCATTCAGGACAGCATTTGGCACCGGAATCTCTCAGATAATATACCATCAACACTGCTGCCTTTCCCATCTGTTGTCTTGAGCAACTGTTAGCAGCAAGGAGGAATAGAGAAAGCAGATACTGTGGTCTTCTTCAGGCAGGAGACTGGTTTCAATGGACATGATGGTTGGGCAAATGAATGAGGGGATCATGGTAAGTAGGAGAGTTGGGGCCTTTTGGGGGTAGGAAAGAAAGGGAAGTCAGAGTAACTTGGCTTGCTGACTTTGAGGCTGAGTCTAGATGAGGAACTGGCAGTTACAATGAAGATGAGGAGCAGATTCAGTGGAAAGATGGTGAGGAAAATGAGTGTGGAACTGAGATCTTGGTAACTTTTGTGAGATAATTAGGAACTAGGCATAGCTGAGCTCGTGGGCAATTTCAGTGGAATAAAAATAAACATTTAAAAAGTGTTGAGAAGCTGAGGAACCCAGAGATCAGAATGTGAGAAACAACAGTGATTGGCGGGACATGGGAAACCAAAGACTGATATTAGGGGGAGGGATAGAGAGAAAAGAAAAATAAGGGTCAAGTACTAGAGAGAATGATATAAGAGTGTGATGTGAACTTTTAAAAAGAGAAACTGGCTAGGAAGAAAAATGGGAGAAAGCAGAGGGAATCAGGGAGAATACGTAATTCCCTTGACCCCCACAGTGAGTAGGGAGGAAGGTGGTGCTGGGAGAAGAGCATGATGGGGAAGTAGTGCATCTGTTATTATGGTGTTCAAGGGTATTCAAAAGTAAGGCTAGGCATCACGGGGAGCATGTTCACAACTGAGTAGAGGTTGTACTGTGTGTGGAGAGCTTGAGTTATAAGGCCCATCTCATCTCTGCTGGGTTTAAGCATTCTAGCTCTTTTGAGTGCTATACCTTTGTGGAAAGCCAGGCTGTGATTCATTCCCATTTCACTATATATACACTACTGATGTGGCTATAAGACAGCAGAGACACCTATAGAGAAGCAGACATTGTACTATTTGAGACTTGCTGGATACCATCGCCTGATGCTGTTTGTAGTATATATGTCACATCATTGGAATTTAAGATTTTCTGGTAATTTATAATCTTGCCATAGTATATTTTAATCAGTAAGGTGTGTTTAAATAATTCAGTCATTTCCTTTATAGCAGCTCATGTTTCCTTGACCTTTAAAAAGACTTCTTCCTTAAACCAGTTTTACAAATCCCTGAATTCATTAATATCATCTGGTATGCCATTTCACCATTAAAGCTCAGAGAAGTAGACTTGAAACATGCTTTTTGTGCTTTACAAGGGTTATTGGAAGGAGACCACAACTACTCTCTGAAATGTGAGTAGCGGCAGAGAAGGCACTGGGTTGACTACACCATGACCATGAACTTAACAGTAAGCCTCAGTAAAATTACAAGATCCAGCATGTTGTGCCCCTGAAGGTGACATGGGACTAGCTTAAACCACAAATGTTAAACTCTCAAATGCCAAAAGTCTACTCTAAGCATTACCTGGTAGGAGAATTAAGTTGCTGGTTTTTTTCTGCTCTGTTTAATGGATTGTGATTCTGCCCTTGCAGTTTGCCTGAGGCTGATTAAAACAATGACTTCAACTTTTCTGACTTCTTTTCAACCTGCAATGACCTTTGATAACAGATATCCCACTGCTTAACTGCAGAGCTTTCCCCGGTCAGTTTTGCTCACTTACTCCTTCTTCTACCTGCACACATGCTCTCTCTCTTTCATACACGCACACACATGTATACATACACACACACATACATACATACACACCATATTCCATACAGGTTCCTATGTAAATGAATGACTCCTGAATGACTACTTCAAAAGTGCTGAAGTTGCTTGACTACATTGGGGGTTAAAGATCCTCCTACCCTTCTAACAGAAGAAATAAATCTGCACCCTGATGTAATTATTATTTGCTATCTGTCTATACCCATATCATCTATCTATAACTGAGTGAAGGAATTAATTAATATTTAATTTTATGCTAGTCTCACTGATTCTTGCTGCTTAGAGAAGTTGAGTACATCAAATGCTGCTTAATATGATTATTGATAAGATGCTGATTAGGCTGGGCTTGGTGGCTCAGCCTGTAATCCCGTGCTTTGGGAGGCCAAGGTGAGTGAATTGCCTGAGCCCACAGGTTCGAGACCTGCCTGGGCAACTTGGTGAGACCTCATTTCTACAATAAATCAAAAATGAGCCAGGCATTGTAGCAAGTGCCTGTAGTTCCAGCTACTTGGAAGGCTGAGGCAGAAGCATCGCCAGAGCCCAGCAGGTCGAGGCTGCAGTGGCCAGGAGCGTGCCACTGCACTCCAGTCTGGCCAACAGAGTGAGACTCTGACTCAAAAAAAAAAAAGATGCTGATTTATTGAGATTCTGGCCCAAACTGTGCTTAGATGAAAAATAGGCAGATACTATAGTCATTTCCATTTAAACAATTCTTCTGCCTTGGAATCAATGTATTGTAATGAACTTAAAGTTTGAGGTCAAGATACAGCTAATATAGTTAAAGGTATCCAGGTCAGATCTTTGTTCATATTTGACTCTCAGTAGAATAACACCACTCCTTGATGGTCTACTATTGTTATTCTCATTCTAGGTCCATGACTATATATAGTCAAATAAAAGTTTTTCTTTCATCAAACCTGTATAAAAGTGTATATTGAAACGGAAATAATGATTTGGAAGAAATATGCAACATCACTGACTTCGATATAGTAACAGTGCTCTATACTCAGTTTTGAGTAACATTTTTCTTTTCTTTTTTTTACTTATGAAAACTCATATTATTTATTTATTTTTAATTTACATAATATTTTGTTTACTTATTTTTTATAATCAATATTTTTTATTATGATATTGTGGGGTACAGTTAAGGGTTAGGCATACAAATATGCTTCATTCAGGCACCCTTGTTGATAAGAGGTGTCTCTCTGTCCCCAGACAGATATTGACTACCATTAATCCCATCTCCCTTCCCCTCCCCACCCATAGTTTCCCACCACTGTCAGTCCTTTTCTTATAGTATTACGTTGGATGTTCAAGGTCCACTATATGAGTGAGAACATGTGATACTCAGATCTTTGTTTCTGTGAGAGGTCACTCAGTATTATAGACCCTAGTTCCATCCAGGTTGCTGCGAAATTCATGATTTTGTTCTTTTTTATGGCTGCATAGTATTCCATCGTGTATATATACCACATGTTTTTAATCCATTCCTCTTTTGATGGACAGCATGGTTGCTTCCAGGTTCTTGCTACTGTGAACAATGCTGCGATAAACATACGTGTGCAGGCATCTTTTTTATAGAGTGATTTGAATTCTTCAGGGTATATGCCCAGTAGGGGGATTGTGGGGTAATATGGGAGGTCGATATTTAGAGCTTTTAGGAATTGCCATACTGTTTTCCACAGAGGTTGCACTAGTTTGCACTCCCACCAACAGTGTAAAAGTGTTCCCTTTTCACCACAAACTCTCCAGCAACTGTTATTTTTTGAGTTACTGATAATTGCCGTTCTGACTGGAGTTAGGTGTTATCTCAGTGTGGTTTTGATTTGCATCTCCCTGATGATTAGTGAGGTTGAACATTTCTTCATGTGTCTGTTGGCTGCTCCAGTGTCTTCCTTTGAGAAGTGTCTGTTCATATCTCTTGCCCATTTTATAATGGGGTTGTTTGTTTTTTTCTTTTCAGCACATTTGAGTTCCTTGTAGATCCAAGATGTTAAGCCTTTGTCAGACCTGGAGTTGGCAAATACTTTTTCCCAGTCTGTAGGCT
>NW_007258167.1:256193-258081 GCF_000164805.1 Carlito syrichta | reverse complement strand
TTCTAAGGTTCTTATGGTTTGAGGTTTTACATTTAGGTCTCTGATCCATTTAGAGTTAATTTTTGTGTATGGGGATAGATAGGGGTCCTGTTTCAATCTTCTGCATGTGGTCAGTCAGTTTTCCCAGACCCATTTACTGAACAGGTTCTCCTCTCCCCAGTGGTAGGTGGTGGAGGCTTTGTCAAAGATGAGTTGGTTGAGAAATTGAGGTTTTGCTTCTGGAATCTCAATTCTATTCCATTGGTCTATAAGCCTGTTCCTATACCAATACCAAGCTGTTTTGATGATTGTAGCTTTACAGTAAAGTTTGAAGTCTGGTAATGTGATACCACCTGCTTTGTTTTTTTTGCTGAGGATTGTTCTGGCTATTCTTGGTCGTTTGTGTTTCCATATGAATTCCTGTGCTGTTTTTTCTAGGTCTGAGAAGAATGTTGCTGGTAATTTGATGGGTATTGCATTAAATCTGTAGATTGCCTTAGGTAGGATGGACATCTTCACAATGTTAATTCTTCCAATCCATGAGCATGGGATATTTTTCCACTTGTTTGTGTCATCTTTGATTTCTTTGAGCAGTGTTTTGTACTTTTCATTGTAAAGGTCTTTCACGTTTCTGGTTAGGAAGATGCCAAGGTATTTCATGGTTTTTTGTGGCTATTGTGAATGGAATTGTGCTTTTTATTTGGGTTTCTGTTTGTTTATTATTGGTGTAAAGAAATGCAGTTATCTTTTGCACATTTATTTTATATCCTGAGACTTTGCCAAAGTCCTTTATCAGTGTAAGGAGGTTTTTGACAGATTCTCTTGGGTTTTCAAGGTATACAATCATGTCATCTGCAAAGAGAGATAACTTGACTTCCTCTTTTCCTATTTGAATACCCCTGATTGCCTTCTTTTCTCTGATTGCTCTAGCCAGGATTTCCAATACTATATTGAACAGAAGGGGTAAGAGTGGGCATCCTTGACTTCTTCCAGTTTTCAGGGGAAATGGTTCCAGTTTTTGTCTATTTAGGAGTATGCTGGCTGTGGGTTTCTGTAGATGGCTTTTACTATTTTGAGGTATGTTCCCCGTATGCCTAGATGTTCAAGGGTTTTTGTCAAGAAGGGGTGCTGGATTTTATCAAAAGCTTTTTCTGCATCTAATGATATAATCATGTGGTTTTTGTTTTGACATCTGTTGATGTATTTAATTACATTTATGGTTTTACGAATGTTGAACCAGGCTTGCATCCCAGTGATGAAGGCTACTTGATCATGATGGATGATTTTTGAGATGTGTTGTTGAATTTGGTTCACTAGGATCTTGTTGAGAATTTTAGCATCAATGTTCATCAAAGATATTGGCCTGTAGTTCTCTTTCTTTGTTGGGTCTTTAGCTGGTTAGGGTATCAATGTGATCTTAACTTCATAAAATGAGTTGGGGAGAGTTCCATCTTTCTCAATTGCCTGGAATACTTTCAGTAGGATTGGTATCAGCTCCTCATTAAATGTCTTCTAGAATTCTGCTGGAAAGGCATCTGGTCCAGGGCTTATTTTGTAAGTAGTTTTCTTATTATGTAGTCAGTTTCCTTGATTGTTAGTGGTCTATTTAGGGTCTCAATTTCTTCTTGTTTCAACCTAGGCAGGTTGTGTGATGATAGAAAGTCCTCCATTTCCTTAACGTTTTTAAATTTGTTTCCATACAAGTATACATAATAGTCTCTAATGATCTTTTATATTTCTTCAGGATCAGATATGACTTCATCTTTTGTGTTTCTGATTGTGTTTATCTGGGCTTTTTCTCTCTTTTTATTGGTCAGTCTAGCTAGGGGACGGTCGATCTTGTTTATCCTTTTGAAGAACCAGCTTTTTGTTTCATTGATTTTTTGTATTACCTTTTTGTCTTCTATGT
>NW_007258167.1:241919-255190 GCF_000164805.1 Carlito syrichta | reverse complement strand
TATGTCTTTTCAGTGGTGCATTTAGTCCATTCACGTTCAAACTAATTATTGAAATGTGAGAGTTGATCCCTATCATAATGTTCTTACAGAGTTGTTGCTGTTCTTCCTGTTTGTGTGTTGTCTTTCTTTTGGTTTTAGAGTTAGATCACATGTGTTTTTAATCTTTTACCTGCACTCTTGTGAAGAACATTGTTGTTCTTTTTTCCTTTTCTTCTGTGTTCAATACTTTCTTAAGTGTTTCTTGTAGAGGTGGTCTGGTGGCAGTGTAGGTTCTTTGGGATTGGATATATAGGAAAGATTTTAATTCTCCCTCACTGATGAAGCTTAGCTTGGCTGGGTAGGTTATTCTCTGTTGAAATTGTTTATCTTTTAGAACTTTGAAGATAGGGCTCCAAGCTCTCCTAGCCTTGAGGGTTTCTGTAGATAAATCTGCTGCTATTCTAATTGGTCTTCCCTGGTAGGTAGTCTGACCTTTTTCTCTTGCTGTCTTTAGGATTTTTTCTTTTATACCTACTTTGTTGAAGTGAATTATTATATGTCTGGGAATTAGTCTTCTCATTTGTTGTCTTGCAGGGATTCTCTGAATCTCTTGTGTTTGAATGTTTTCATCATTGATGAGATGAGGGAAGTTTTCTTGAATTATTTCATGAAATGTTTGTTCCAGTGCGGCCTCTGTTTCTCTCTCTGCCTCAGGAAGGCCAATTACTCTTAGGTTTTTTCTCTTGAAGTGATCATTCATCTCTTTCAGGTTTTGTTCTGTCTTTTTGAGCTGCTTTTCTATGCTTTTGACAGTTTGTGTTCGTTCTGTGTTTTGGTCTTCGAGCTCTGAGATTCTTTCTTCTGCTTGGCTATTTCTGCTTTCCATGCTTATTAGTTTGTTATTTATTTCCATCACAGTATTCTTTGCTGCTGTTATTTCTGACATCAGCTCCTTCCTATTTTCCTCTTGTCTCTCCTCAATTTTTAAAATTCTCTCTATTAATGTCTTGATGTCTGGGTTTGTTGCATGTGACCAGTTATTCTGGGTTCTCTTCATTGTTTGTGTTCCAGAGTCTGTTTTCTCAGTGTCTGACCTCCCAGGGGTCTGTGTGAGACCTATATTCTTCTTTTGGTTTTTCTTCATTTGTGCGGTTTTTTCCCTTCCTACTTTTTCCTTCCCTCCACATCACCGTCTTCTTTAATTCTGTTATTCCGGGGTAGAAGGGTTGCTCTTACCTCTGTTTGTTCAATCTCCTATTCTTCTTTATGTACACCCTCTTACTTTGTTCAGTTCCTGAGTTGTACTATAGGTTGGGGGTGGTCCTTTTTGCAGTTTTGAAATTTACTTAAATGGGGAGCTGTGATTCATAATCTGTCTGCAGGTCCTGGTATCCACCAACAGGTGTATGGATAATCTGAAACCCACTTCCCACTGCCTTGGAATCTGTCCATGTAGTGGGGCTGTAGGTTTACTCCTTGAAATAAAATGAGGTTAGCAGAGGGAAGAGAATGGAGCAGACAGTGGGGGAAAGAGTTGGATGGAGAGAGAGCAGAGTAACGGGGGAAACAGATGAGTGTAGCAGCAAATGGAGATAGAGACCTAAACTGAAACAGATAAAAACAATAGACCACAGCTACAGACTAACCAACTCTCATACAAAAAACCTAAAACATACAATGATGCTAACATACAAGCTAACCAACCATCTTATTGGTGTGCTGTTCCTCTATACAAGGAAATGGTTTACAGAGAGGAGAAAAGAGAAGAAAAGGAAGAGAGGGAAAAAAAGGAACAAAACAGTAGGAATAGAATTAAGTCATTAAACTAACAGAACCAATCGAGCACAATCTGAGACTTTTCATTTAAGTCCAATGTCCTTTCAGCTCTGATTTCTAGCTGTCTTCTCAAGCTGGTAAATTTGTTCACAGTTAGGGTCAGTTGCCCCTGGCCTGCTGTGAAGGACAGTTCAGATCACCACTCAGTTCACCACTCAAATCTGGCCTGTGTCTGTTTTTCAAGCTTGTTTGTCCTGTTTTGGTGTTGTTACCTTCAATCGCCAGCAGGTGGTGCTATCTTGCAGCCCCAGAGGGGGTGGAGCCAGACAGGCAGAGGCCAGGGATGGGAGCCTGCCTCAGGGCACATGGGAGGAGACCCAGGCCGGCAGGACATCGTGGTGGCAGCAGAGGTGGCAGCGATCGTAGCAGATCTTGCCTGCAGGGGCTTCAAGGATTGAAATCATGGATTACCTCAGGCAAGATGCGCTATGGCCGCCATGGAGGCCACGGCAGTGCCAGCGGCTGCTGTGTCTGCGGCTGCAGTGGCTGTCTAGACTGCCGTGATGCCCCAGTGGTGGCGACGGCCAAGCTCCATGTGAAGAGCAGGCCGCCGTGTTGGGATCTGCAGCCCCCGGGGAGAGAGTCAGAGATCCACCGCGTTCTCCTTTGTGAACTTTCTCATAGACCAAGCTGCCCCGTCGCCATCTTCAACTTTTTTCTTATTATATGGAATCCATTGAATGCAGTGATGAGGGAGTTCTGTCCATGGTCACAGAAACCTTAGTTCTAGACTCTTGAGGGCCACCAATTTTGAGCCTGGACATTTTACCTCATTCCGTATCTCCATTTTTTTCCTCTACTCCCAACACATTTGACTTCCTTTTGCGTCTGAAATCTGGTGGGAGCATTATTCATTCTCTACTCCTTCCAGTTCTACTCTTGGATGGAGGGTAGGGCTAGGGCTTTTTCCCTGGGTGTTGGGTATAGACAATCAGAGACAGAGATGACCTTCATGATGGTCCTGCCACTGGTGTTTCTCAGTGAAGAGATTATCCTTGCACTAGCATATTGCTTTGTTTGGTTCCCATCCTTGAGTTATGATTTGGAGCATCTTCTTCTATTGCTTTGTTCATCATAGTTGGGGGAGTGAAGGGAAGAACACCTTCTGCCACACCTCCATGAAGCTCCTGAAGGCCTGTTTGTTCTTATCTACATGGAAGTCTCCACTTCCACAGCATAGTTGGCAGACAGGAAGAGGCTAAGAGATTAAGGAGTCACTTTTGGGCAAAATATATTTTTCCAGTATGGTTCATAGGGCTAGAAGTTGGTAGGTCCATTAGTAGGATATTAAAGAGCATTCGCACCATAATGCTGGCATAGAGATTAAACTATAGTAAAACCAGCAACACTTTAGGAATTTATTTCATGAGAACAATACTCTGGTATCTTGATCACTTTGGTGTCCTCTTAAGCTCCTTTCTTACTCATTGACTGGGCCAAAGAAATTTCAAAAATGTCTGCTCTCCTCTACCTTATCTAAACTCAGTGTTATCATAGGGGAACTCCTAGCCTCCAACTCTGACTCTGTCCGACCCACTCTTCAGATCCTGTTCTTACTCTCTACCCATTTCTTTGGACTTGATGTTATAGACTTGTCCTTATTCCCACTTTACTTGAGCCATAGATTTAGACACCACTTCCCCCTTTTCCTGATTCCTGAAACTAAAGCCAGCCCTACTCTTCACACCCTTCCCGACCACAACCACATCAAATTCAAACTCCAGGAACCAGTCTAAGCCAGAGCTTCCCCTCCAAGCTCCAACCTCCAAACTCCATTTGTCTGAGAAGCCAGGCTTAGCAGCCAACATACTTAAAGCATCATAAAAACAAGAAAGAAATCTGTAAAAGGCAGTATAGACTGCTAGAATTTGAAAATGTCTTCTGAACCATTAAAACTACAATATCTTGCCACATTCTCTTGATTTAATAGAATGTCTTTTGCTATTTACCCGTCTATCTCTCCAATCCTCTAAACTTTGGAACACTCAATCCAAATACCTTTTAGTTGGAGATCTGTAATTTTCACATTAAACAAGGAATTCCTCAGTAAAAACATTGATAATAGATGCTATTCTCAAGTAAAACACTAGGTGGGGCATGTGAATTTAAAGTATATTTAAGTCTGTAGTAGTTACTAGTGACAATAAGCCATTTATTACTTGTATTAATTTTAACTAAAAACAGAGAAATATAAAACAACATAACACTTTAAATAAGTTTTTAAAGTCTATGATAATGCTTTAAAAAGAAATATAAATGGAAACAAATAATGTTTATTTTTTTCCTTCAATAAACCCTCCAAACCCCATAGCCAAGGAAGGAAAATGAAACAGGCAGCAGTTTCAAAAGAATATTTGTTGGGGAAGGCAGAGTTAGGGCTGAAGACTTTTTTTTTATGGTTGGGAAAATGAAGTGATCTTTATCAAAGCAGAAATATCTTGCTTCTACATCAACTTCTAGATTGCCTACTTCAATTTTGGGAGCAAATTTTTTACAGAATTGGATTGCCTGTAAGCAGGGGAAGAGATTACACATTGCTAATAACAGCAGATAGAATTTTTTTAAAGTTATTTTTTCTTAACACAATATTATTAGGGAAGGTTTTTATGAGAATCAAGCTCAGATTTACAGACAGTATCTGCATGATTCTTGGAAGTTAATCTGTGAGACAGATAAATACATTGGTATGGCATACAGACAATCTGCTGCAGACTCAGAAGATACCAATTTTGATCCTAGTGATATCATATTATATATGTTCACACACAAAATCACAGTTTTTTTCTTTACTAGAGTATATCTTTTTGCAAGATTGCAAATGGGGTTTTTTCAGCACTTTCATTTTTAGTTGGCTATATAAATGTCATCCAACATGAAGCCTGACATTTATGTATACAGTTCAGCCTTTAAATCCAGCTCAGGAAATATTGGAAAAGAACAAAAACAAAATAAAAAAAAAAGCCCTGGAAAACTCACCATTGATTCAGTGGTATTTTGAAATCTGATTTTCTTCCCCAACCCGCCTGTTAATTACTTCTCAGAGTCCTGAGAAAGCTGCTCATGCATTCTGTCCAAGGTGAGGAGACAAGAGTGGAGAGTGATTACTTCATTTTGACCAGAACCAGATCCGTGGATAATTTTTTGATTCCTGATTTTCTTTGTAAAGTGATATGTAGAATAAACACTGACTTAGCTGATTTCATGCAATTATAAGATATGAATTTAGGAAGGAGATAAACTAGATGAGTTTAATATGATAATTTAATTATGTCATAAAAATGCCTTATGATATTTTTATGAAGAAGAGAAAATCCTCTTCTTATAAAGCCTAAGACCTACTTTGCTTAAAGTTTATGTGAAAAGGATTTTGACCAGAAATATGCACTCCCTGCTGTTTATTTAGCAAAATGATGAGCTAGAGTAGATGGTGGCTCTGAATTTTAGTAAAAATCTGTATTACAAATCATTTTGCTTTCTTTTTGCCATCACCAATATGTAAGGACACAGATAAATAAACTGTTCTATTTAATAATAAGAAATGCTTAGGTTATAAATTTGATTTTATTAAATAAAATTCTATTTTGGAACTTTATATGAATTAGCAACAAAACTGGTTCTAGCACTGGTGATGACTAATAGTGTGCTTGAAATAGCCTCAAATCTATCAATGATGGGGATTAGAAAGTAAGATTTAATTTAACAGTTCAGAATGAAAAAAAGTCACTGTCTTAATTGCCCATTTTTATTGTATTATAAACTCACGACTCAATTATGTACAGCTGATAAGTATGTTTCATCCCTTTTACCTACTTTTGTGAAATTCATGTAGCAAGGGGTAGAGCGTACCTCAAGAGTCTATGACTTCTGCATGGTACTTACAGTAAGACTTTTAGTTAACATCAACTTCTGGGACCCTGCTAGATAGAATTATATCAGTGGGAGACCTTCTTATAAGCTATGATAATGGTGGGCACGAAAGTGACAGGGAAAAACCAAGCAGTGATGCTTCTGTGTTGGTTTACAGTAAAGCATTTTACATATTTTGTTTAGTTAATGCTATTCTGAGTAATGTATGGAGTTATACAAATTGTTGTTTTCAGTTTGACGAGGATGTAAGAATAGTACTAGGTACATTTTTTTCAACCTTTTCATTTTTATATCCATGTCTGTATATGTTTTTATAGCTACCTGTGAGACAGATAGATCAGTCATGAATGATTCTATTTATAGATGAGGAAAACAGAGACACTGGCTGTAAGGGATTTGCTGAGTATTTCATACCACATTAGTTACAACTCTGAAACTAGGACCCATGCTTTCCCCTTAGACCACACTGAGTGGTGATGAGTTTATGAGTGGAATTATGGGAAGACCTATCTTGACCTTGAATTAATTTTAAAACTTAGAGATATATTTTAGTATATTTAGTATATTTTAGTATACCAAAGGATATTGTTATTGACTATTAACCAAGATTTTTAAATGCATAGTGAGAAATGCCCTCTCTCTAAGAGAAAATCTGATATATATATATACATACAAAGAGATGTGAATAAAAATATTGAGTGCTGAATTGTTTCTAGTGCAAAAAATTGGAATCAGCCTAAATGTTGATCAACATAGAACTGAATAAATAGGCTGGTACATATTCATATAATATATAACCCAGTGATTAAAGTGATTGAACTTGCTAGCTAGCTAGATAGGTAGATAAATTAAAAAATCATAGTGTTTAATGAAAAAAGCAAGTTTGCGGAATGAAACTTGCAGTATATCATTTTTATAATTAAACATATAGAACATATTGCTCATTGGCACATATATGTATATGATCAATATTTTAAAATAGATTAGAAGGATACCCATCAAATAGTGGTCAGTTCATGAGAGAGGAGTAGAATGGGACAAGGACTACAAAAGGAACTCAAGTAAAAAAAGTAAGATAAAATGTACACAGTTATCAATTATTTGGTATTTGCTATATTGTTATCTGAAATTTTCTGTAGTTTTAAAAAAAATCACAAGAAGTTGGAGGTGGTGCTGGTGGGACAAAAGGACCTCAAGGGAAGTAAGGTACTTATGGTTACATCAGTGAGAACTATACGTCTGACATTGAGCAGGAGATATTTATTCCTGAAAGTGCTGCAGTTGGCATTTAAGAAAAGCAAATAGATGTGTTAGGTTGGCTCATTTGGTAACACTCTTCACTGTGGCAGAAAAAAGACTTGAACTATGGAGATTACCCTACCCTGACAGCAATCAGGGTTGGACTTGCTCTTTTTGTTTTTCCCTCTGAAGTCTCTGAACATGTCATGTTGTAAGATTCTGAACGAACCCTCATCATCCCACTTTCTGCTCCATTATTTGTTGCCTGAATGCTAATACTCTCTTGATAAATTCATAGGCATGAGAGGATGCATACCAGAAGACCCTATCGTGTGGAAGATGCTGAAAAATACTGCCTTGAGGATGATTTGGTCAATCTAGAGGTTCTGGATGAGGTACTAAATAGTAGACAATTCTCATTGATGACATGTGTTTCATGTGACTGGTCTGACCTTTCTGTTGAGGCCATGCTCTCCTAAGGTCATTTGAAAATTTAATTGTTTGTATGAGGCTATTCAGTTTCTCTATGACCCTGTGTTGTGTTCATTTATAGTCCCTAGAATTATGAAGATAAAAGGATAAGGATTTCCCCATAAAACCCTAAATGATGGATTATATCTGCTGAAAATATTTCCCATTTAATAAAAAAATTACAGTTGGCCCCTATGTTAAGATAGTTGTTTGTTCTGCATAAAGAAGAACTTCATTTAGGGAAATAGTGAAGTTAATATAGCTTGAATTCTAGATTTGAGACTGTGACAATTCCCATTTAAAATATGCATGTTTAATAGCGCTGTTAATTGCACTGGACCTGTTTATGCTGAGTCTAACTCTGGGGACTGTTAGTTTCAATGCCTCAGTCACTAAAGTGTAATAGAAAGTGTCTAGTTCTATATTTCTGCCATCTAGATTTTAAATGCAGTGCTTTGGGAAATGAAGTTACCATCTTGTCTGTGCTTTATAAGTAAGAATGCCCTATTAACTAAACTGCTAAATACAACATTTTGATTGGTCAAGACAAGTTGCTTCACAATAAAATATAAAAGTTTCATTTTTATATCAAAGGTTTTTAGCAGGTCCTAAGTGGGCCTAATTCTTTCAGAATATTTCTATTTTTTCTTCTTTCAAGGGAAATATTGGTATTGTTTTCATCATTTAGGATTATTAGTATCACTATATAATTTAAATGGGTTACTTTTATCTTTTAAAGAAAGATATTCATCTAAGAATAAATCTGTTGTCACTTTTAGAATCTCTCCCTTGACTGAAAATGATGTTTGCTCTCAATACTATTTATCTTCTTCTTAGGATACAATAATCCATCAGTTGGAGAAACGCTATGCAGACTTACTGATTTACACATATGTTGGAGACATCTTAATTGCCTTAAACCCCTTCCAAAATCTAAGCATATACTCTCCACAGGTAAGGGATATTTTAAGAACACATTGCTCCTTAATAGGAATTTTAAAATCACAAGGGCAAAGAAAAAGAAGGAAAAAGTAAGAATAAAATTATGCTACCCTAGAGGCATGTATCCCAAACTGCAGATAACAGTGAAACACAAATTGAATTTTTTAAAAATTTATTTATTTATTATAAAGATGTGGGGTACAATTCAGGGTTAGGTATACAAACGTTGATCATGCAGGTACCCCAAAAATGGAATTTTACATCTTGGGGGCAACTTTTTAGAGAAAGCTGTGATGGTAGCAGCTAAAATTGAGTGCTTTTTGCACACCAGACACTGGGTTACCTCACTTACTTCTCACAGCCCATTGGGACAAGAACTATTGTTAAACCTAGCCAGCAGATAGAGTATAGAGAGAACTCTCTTGCGCAAGCTCATGAAGCCAGGAAGTATAGCAGTGCGATTTGAACTCAGGCCTACAGAGTCCAGAGCCTGTGCTCCATAGCCTTCTTGATGTAATAAGTCCCCTAGTAAGTGCTTAAATGAACCAGGCCCTGCAATCCCAGTGCTTTGGGAGGCCAAGATAGGAGGATTGCTTGAGCAGGAGTTCGAGATCAACTTGGGCAACACAGCAAGACCATATCTCTACAAAAAAATAAAATAAAATCAGCCAGGTGGGAGGATCACTTGAGCCCAGGAGTTCAAGGTTACAGTGAGCAATGATTGTGCCACTGTACTCCGGTTTGGGTGACAGACTAAGACCCTGTCTCTAAAAAAGATTGTAAAATGATGCAAAAAAATAAGTGACAAAGTCTTGGTTTCATGGTCAACTGGTAGTGGAACATTAGATGGCCCAGGGGAGCACTAGAAGTTTTCTTTAATTATTTTTTCTTCAGTTTTCCAGACTTTATCATGGGGTAAAACGTGTTTCAAATCCTCCCCATATATTTGCAACAGCAGATGCTGCTTACCAGTGCATGGTTACTCTCAGCAAAGACCAGGTACAAACTCACCTTCCTTTCCTACAGGGTCACACAGTAAGACATGTTCTGTCTTTGTCTTCAACTCATAAGTCTTCCTAAAACTGTTTCATTCTGGTTGCTGGTGCTAACCCAAAGAAATAGGATGAAATAGTAGCTCAGTGGAACTAGAGAAAATGTAAAAACACTTTTTAAGAAACATAAAACATTCACTTAAGAGCACTCATCCTCTCTGAAAAAATATAATAAAATATTTCTAATATTAATATAATGAGAACATAGTGCAAATACAAGCTGGTTACATGGCAATGATTGTAACAAAAACAGGGTGTAAAATGGCGTAAGTGAAATTCTTTCCTATTAAGGTCTGGAATTTTCATGATTCAGTCCTTTTTGTGTAGGAAATATTGCATATAGGTTGACAGTGATCATGCACCACCATTTAGCTTCTGAGAAATTATAATGTTTTGGGTCAAGACAGAATAAACCTCAAACTCAATGCTAGTTAAACACAAACTTTACTTACATTTTACCTTTCTAGACTTCCAGTTCTCAGTGGTGACATATCCAACCTTTGACCCCTCTTTACTTTCCATAGGTATATTTTCCTTTGTTTCTAGTCAGTCGGAAATAGAAGTAATCTAATTTATTAAGCACATTTTATGAGAGAATCCTTGTGTGTATTTCCTGAGACCTGTGAAGTCCCAGCTTTTGGATTTGTTCAAGAATAGATGAAATTATGACAGCACAAGTTACAAAATAGCATATATGGATTCACTATAGGTTAGAAACTTGGCTTCTCCAAATTCTTACCTTTCCCAAATTTCCATAGATTTCATAGGGAGGAAGTAAATGGAGAGACATGTATGAGGTTGACAAGTTAAGAAGTTGCTCCACTGTGCTGTCCTTTTTTCTGACACCAAATGCTATATCTTTTCCAACAACAACCAGTTCTTTAGTTCTCTGACACCAACTGGGTGTCCAACAGTTCAGTTCAGTTCTGACACTATTTAGAGTTGGCACAGACTCCACAGATTAAGGGTCTAGTCCCATAAGACTGTTCCCACTTTAGATGCCAGCTGCGTATGGAGTACCTAGCCTTCCCACACTTCTACCCAGCCAAATACAAACTCAGGGGTTCCCATGACTCCATTCAGGTTTGATAATTTGATAGAATGACTCACAGAACTCAGGAAAACACTTCACTTATGTTTACCAGTTTATTGTGAAGGGTATAACTCAGGAACAATCAAATAGAAGAGATGTGTAGGGAAAGGTATCTGGGGAGTGGAGCTGGGGAGGGTGGTTGGGGAGAAATGACACACAGAACTTCCATGCCTTTTCTAGTCACCACCCCTCTCAGTACTGTGATGTGTTTACCAACTTGGAAGCTCTCTGAATCTCATTGTTTTAAGAATTTTTACAACTCAATCTCCAACTCTCCTCCTTTTTCCTTAAGTTAGGAAGTAAGGCTGAAATTTCCTGCCCTCTTATCCAAGTATTTGGTCTTTCTAGTGATCAGTCCCCATCCTGAAGCTGTCTAGGAGCCCTACTTAAATCACTTTGTTAGCAATAAACTGAGGTATGGTTAAAAGGGGCTTCTTGTGAAAAACAAAAGGTGCTCCTATAACTACTATCACTTAGGAGAGTCCAAGGGTTTCAGGAGCTCAGTGCCAGGAGCCAGGGACAAAGACCTAATATATCATTTTTATTATACCACACTCACTAATTTCCTTTATATATAAAGAGCTCCTAGAAATGAATGATAAGAAGATCAGCAATACAATAAAAATAGGCAAAGGATATGGCTATGTCACAAAAAGAAAAGCCTTTTAAGCATACGAAAAGAGGCTCAACCTCTCTGAAAATTAACAAAATACTGATTAAAACTACACTGAGTTACCATTTTTTAAAACCTATCAGATTGGCAAAAATCCAACATACTCTATTGTGAGAATGTAGGAGAGCAGGTACTTTTATATATTAGCATAGTCCCTAAGAAAGCATCTGGCAGTATCTATCAAATTTACATGTGTTTACCTTTTATCCAATATTCCATTTTTAGGAATTTGTTCTGTAGATAAACCTGCCTGCATATGTATATAATTGCATATGTATTAGGTTATTCATTGCAATAATGTTTATAACAAACAAAACAAGAAACCCAAGTATCTATCACTATGGGACTAGTTAAATAGATTATGGTAGCTCTGTACAATGAAACAACAAGTAGCTATACAAAAGGTTGAAGAAGCTCTCTGAGTACTGCAATGGGAAGATTCTTAAGCTATACTTCTCAATGAAAAATTAAAATGTACAGTAGTGAATGCTATATGAAAACCATAGCTGAACATGTACGTTGTTTCTGTGCTATGAATACTTTACTTGACACTCTATTTTCTGTGTCAGTGTATTGTCATCAGTGGAGAAAGCGGCTCTGGAAAGACAGAAAGCGCCCACCTGATTGTTCAACATTTGACTTTCCTGGGAAAGGTATTGACTAACCTGCTTTATGTATTGTGCCTAGAAATTCCTATGGAGCAATTGCATATGTTAGAAATGATGAAAGCGCTGTTTTTTTTTTAATGCGGGTGTACATAAAAACATTCCATCTTTGTTATGTTTACCTCCTGATAGCGAGGCCTCTTAAGATGTCAGCATGCTATCCTTCTTTCATGTAGGGAGGAGAATAATGCCAGCACAAATTTACTAGACTATCGGCAATTAATTTTCATGTTTTCAATGTAACAGAAACATTTAGCCATTAAGTAGTAAAAGTGGTTGAGCACTAAGAATAGGACCAGGGAGAGCCACTGTGGTGATTAAAGGGATGGAAAATAGACATCTTTAAGCAAATGTTGAAGGAAATGAAAAATTTCAGATTGGTAAAATGGATATTGAAGGAATGACTTAAAAATAATCCAATAGTTACTTATACTGGGAATTAGTGTATGAGGTGACTAGGAAAGAATTTATGGGATTTTTTTTTTTTTTTTTTGAGTTGGAGTCTCACTCTGTTGCCCAGACTGAAGTGCAGTGGCCTCTCCCGGCCACCGCAGCCTCGACCTGCTGGGTTCCAGCGATCCCTCCGCCTCAGCCTTCCAAGTAGCTGGAACTACAGGAGCGCGCTACCATGCCCGGCTGATTTTTCATTTATTGTAGAGATGAGGGCTCACCAATTTGCCCAGGCGGGTCTCCAACCCGCAGGCTCAGGCAGTCCACTCACCTCAGCCTCCCAAAGGCGAGGGATTACAGGCTGAGCCACCGAGCCCGGCTATATGCCTCTTTATATGCCCCTATTCTACATCACAAGAAATAAACTGACTGAGTTCATCACTCTCCAGCATAAGCACTCATTCTTCAAACCACTTGACAGGTTGCTGGTCAATCTACAAGGTGATTGGGTGCCAATTCACATTGTAATCATCTTTGATCTGAGCAATAGGTCACATAATAAAAGGATTAAGGACAAGAAGTTACTTTCTAGTTCATACTTTTGGAAAGAACTTTTGTCAAGGGGACCTCTTAGTGTGTTATGAATTTACCCAAAATTCCCAGGTATTTGGTGGCATGTTGCAAAAAGCAAATTTGTTTCCAACGAAAATAGTAACTTTGAGTTAATATAGCACTTCCTTCTCGATCTCCACTTCTTTCTTATAGGCAATTTCATTGGAACTATGTTGCATGTATCCTACCAATGGTACCCACTACTGGGAATGGATAGCCCAGTGGAAGTGGTATTACCAATGGGGGGAATAGGGAGAATAAAATGTACCGTTGAGGACAACCTTGAGGTAAAATCTGAGAGTCAACAGTACCAGAGCCAGACTCCCCAGATCACTCAGTGCACTCTTGTGACAGACCAGGGCAGACAGCTACAAAGAGAATAGAAAGATATTGATCTGACAAACCCCAAAGCATACCCTTTATGGTTCTATTCTTTGAGTTATCTCACTGGG
>NW_007258167.1:174735-241899 GCF_000164805.1 Carlito syrichta | reverse complement strand
TTAATACAGCTCTCTGGCCAGCAGGAATGCTAGGTAGTTAGGTAGATAAGACAACTTGTCAGCAAGAAAGCTATGTAGGTACGTAGCTAATTAAGTCAGCTGGCTAGCCATCCGGCGTCTAGTTATGTTAGCTAGTTAAGTCACCTAGCTATACAGCTGTCTAGCTAGGTAGCTAGCTAGTTAAATCTGCTGGCTAGCCGGCTGTCTACTTCGTGAAGTCAGCTAGTTAAGTCAGCTGGCTATCCTGCTGGCTGTATACGTAGCTAGGAAATTAAGTCATCTGGCTAGCCAGCTGACTAGCTAGGCAGCTAGCTAGTTATGTCAGCTGTCTAGTCAGCTTGCTAGCTAGTTGTCAACTAGTTAACTCAACTGATTAGCCAGCTGGCTAGCTAGGTAGCTTGCTAGTTAAGTCAGCTGGATACACAGCTGGCTAGCTAGAAAAGTCACCTAGTTAATTCAGCTGGATAGCCAGTTGACTACCTATGTAACAAGCAAGTTAATTCAACTGGCTAGATAGTAGGACGGCTAGTTAAGACAAAAAAAAAAAAAAAAAGAAAAGTGGTGGGATCTATTTAAAAAATTTTTTCAACTGTTGAGGCATTTTGTCTGTCAAAGAGTTTAAATGAAGTGTGGCTGGATTTTAAAACTGCTGTCCTAATCTAGCCTAATCTGATTCAAATGCACCTGAGGAGTTGCTCAGCGGAGAAAATGGTACTGGTGGTTGATGCCAATAAGACAATGTAAATTTTGGTGGGCAAGGGAAGGGTGCCTGGCAGCTTTGCTGGAGTAAGGTTTCTGGAGGCTCCTCTTGACTGTTCTCTGTTTGGCACAGGCCAATAATCAGACCTTGAGAGAGAAAATTCTACAAGTCAACTCCCTGGTGGAAGCCTTTGGGAATGCATGCACTGCCATCAATGACAACTCGAGCCGCTTTGGAAAGTATCTGGAAATGATGTTTACACCAACCGGAGCTGTGATGGGGGCAAGAATCTCGGAATATCTCCTTGAAAAATCCAGAGTTATAAAACAGGCAGCGTAGGTGCACTTCTTTATCACTGTTTTTTGTCCATAATATGAACTGGAAGACTTTGGGAATTTTAATGGTTTCATTTCCTCCCTTGTTCCTAGCATTCCCACAACCTCTCCAAGAGCAAGGAATTATTAATATTTTAGCAAAGCATCACCAGTAGTTTTGTTTGTTTGTTTTTCCCAAAAGATGTTAAGAGACAGAATACAAAGGGCTGAGATGGGTGTGCTTTGGGATAGGTATGCCTGCTTCTCCTCAGTTGGTTGTGTCAGGTAGAATTTAGCAGCATTGCAGACACTTTTCAAAATCATTATATTCCTTAAAATTGAATTTGTCTATAAAAGATACTGAGACTATTCCACATGTTAATTTTTCTGAGACAGAGAGAGAAAAACAATTATTCTGCTTTTAAGAAAAGCAATATGGGAGTAGCACTCAAAAGCATGGACTTTGCTCTGGGTTCAAATGCTGGCTTTGTTACTTACTGTGTGACCTTGGGCATTCCACTAAACTTTTCTGTGCCTCATCTGTGAAATAGAAATGCTAGTGCTGACCTCATGTATTGGTTGAGGATAAAAGAATGCCTGGTGTGGTACATGCTGTCAGAGCGTTAGTCACTCTTCCTATAATTATTATTATAACAATATAGTTATAATAATAATAATAATAATTACTGTAGAACACCAGAGTTCCTCAGGAGCATGGCTCCACACTTACATGTCCATACATTATTGAACACCTGCTGTACGCTAGTGCTGTGCTCTGTCACAATGGGTTTGTAAGAGTAAACAAAATAGAAAAGGTCCCTGTATTCATGGAGCTTGGAATATGTGGTGTGGGGGGGAGGGTGGAGGAGAATCACAGGCATTAGATAAGTAAACCTAGATGAAGAACAGTTTTGACAAACACCAGGAAGCAATATAAGATGCCATGAAGGTGAAGCAGGAGAAGGGAAGGGCACATAACCTAGTTCAGGAAGAAAGAGGGGCTCCTTATACAGCAGACATGTCATCTGAGATACCAGGATCACTAGAAGTTAGGCAATGAAGAGAGGACAGGAGCAGGGAGGGAAAGAGTGGCAAAGACGAACCTGAGATTGGATCATACATGGCTTAGGAACCAGGCTGAGGATCTTGAACCTATTTCTAAGGGCCGTAGGAAGCCACTGAACATTTTCAATGGTGATCGTGCTAGTGTTAATGGGCAGATGGATTGGAGGACTTGGAAGAGGGGTTGTGTCGACACATTTGGGAGGCTGTTGCTGATGCACATGAGAGAGAATGTTGGCCTGGACTAAGGTAGTGGTAGTGGAGACAAAGAGAAGTTGAGGAGTCTGAGAGCTACTAAACACGTAGAATCCACAGCATCCTACTTTATCATGCACTTGCAGTTTCTCAGTAGGCACTTGCATGAACATTAAAGAAATGAACAGAGAGATAGAGTGAGAGTCATTTAAGCTTTCCCGTGGCTTCTTGGTTAATTTTTATGAGGTCCCCTGCTTCTTTCTCCCCAACTTGGGATGATTTTACAGTTTAGGGAGCTACCTCTGACAGAATGGAAAGTATAGTGTTCTGAGTTCAAATGTAAAGATCACTTTACATTGGAAATATAAAGGAGGGTTTCTCTCACTTTACATTACAAATGTAAGGAGGGTTTCTCATACAGCTATGTCATTTTTGGTGGCATGTCACTTTTTAGCGTAGATATTCTTATATCTTACTTTCCTCATATGCAGTATGAGCATAATAATGTCAGTCTCACAAGGCTGTTATGACAGTTAAAAGACATGTGGAAACGAGGCCCATGAAAGACCTGTTTATCTAACTGCTATGATTCTTCCTTCTTCAGGGAACACTGTAGGATTCCCTCTGTGGCTAGGTGGTCAGATGACCAGTTTCGGGAAATGGGCATGTCATAGCAACTCTCCAGTTTGGCAAAGTGTGGGGTGGTGGCTGCTCCATCGTCCTGGACCCACCAGTGTCTATAATGAGCATAGTCCCACTGGTGACTTACCATAGACATGTACTCTGAGCAAGAAGTAAGCCTTATGTTGAGAGAAGCCACTAAGGTCTTGGGACATGTGTTCCTGCAATAAAACCTAGCCAATCCTGATAGATAAAGGGATGAAAATCAAATTGAATGTATGCTAGGGATGGATGTTAGCAGGAAAAGCTTGGAAGAATTGAAGAACTAGAAGTATCTGCAGAAATACTATAGGAAGGTAAGGCCATGATAGGTTAGTCCAAAGCCTGCATATTGAACAGAAGTTAAAGAACACGTGATATTCTCCCAGGTCTACTACTGTCTCAGTGACTGGTGTCACCATCACTAAGATGCTCAAGTTGAAAATGTGGAACGCAGACTTCAGGTTTCTTTACCTTGTCATACTCTATCAGTCTGTTAGGACATTCTTTTGGTTGTTTCTCCAAAGTATATATTTAAGCTTACTCTTGTTCTCCATTGCCACTGCCATTACCCTATCCAACCTACTGTGCTTTCTCACTTCACCCTCTCATTAGACTGCTTGTGTCCTCCTTGACTTCTTACAATCTAGTCTTCATTTTGCTGCTAGAGAGCAGTTTTCTTCATACAAGTCTGTTCATGTCACATACTTACAGTGCACCCCAGCTCCAGTATAAAATGCTTCAAAGAGTTTTAATTGCTTAATCAACACAATCCTTATTATACCCTACCAAGGCCTGTCCACCCCTTCTCACTAGCATTGTTTTTTTCTTACATGGGTATTGTGTACCTTTATGTCTGTGCTGCTCCCTCTGTTTGGAATGCTTTTTTCTCTTCTCTTTGTAGCTCCTTCCAGCTCCTTCTCATGCTTCAGGGCTTTACCTAAGCATTGCTTTTTTAAGAAAGAGTCCTTTCTCAACTTGACAAAAGTAACCTTCGTTCCCCAACATTATGCTTTATTTCAGCCTCTTGATTGTTTCTTTCAAAGTCCTCATCACAGGTTTCCTTGTTGTTTCATCTAACTCCATCACTAAAAGAGCACGACAACATAATATTATATTATATACCTTAAATATATCATAATATAATTTATTTTAAAAAGAAAGATGAATTTTAAAAATAAAAATAAATTGATGAATTAAGTGAACAAATGAGTGAGAAATGGCAAATAGAGACACCTAGAATACAGGGCAGGAATAAGAATGCACCAGAAGAGCTTTGGCAGGATCAACAACCAAAGGAAGATGAGGATGTCCAGGACAGTTTGAAGGAAAGAGTAGGGGCCATGTCACAAATGGGGATAAGTGGGAGAAGGAAAATAAGATTTCATTCTACAGAGCTAGGTTGGCCAAGAAGAGGATTTCCCAGAATTTAAGGGTATAGACAGAAAAGCCTGTCTTCTTCCAGAGGAGATAAAAGGATCTGGAGCAGTGCTTTTCAAACTATCTATGCTGAAAGACCAGCTTTTAAAAATACCCAACCAATTGTAAGCTAATACTTTTGTAAAATACAATGAAAATTAATTATCACAAATATTGTCATGCTCTTGGATGCCGTGTAATGTCACTTATTATAAAATATCTAGGCATATATTTTCCAGTTCCTTCTCTTATTGTAATCTGATACCAGTCCACAGACCATGCTTTGAAAGGCCCTTGGTCAGGGTGGCCTAAGATTGGTGGATGGCCAGTTGGGCTGATGAATTACATTTTGAATGGTACTAAAAAGAATACTGATTTGAGAGAGTAGAGACCTCAGTTCCGGGACCAATTCTGCTCCTAATCTACCATACGGCTTGCAAATTACTTCCTTTCTGGGGCTTCAGTAAAGTAGCGGATCTAGCAATCTCTCTAAGCTAGACCTCACTATCTTGGAAGCAATAGGTGCTGCAATCAGAAGGCATGTGACATAGATGCATAGGTATTCAAGCTAGAGTAGAAAGATCTCAACATATGTAACCTGAGAAGTTTGCTATAAATGACCTATTCTCCAAAACGTCCTTCTGCTTATAGTAAAGTTACATGTGTTTAATAATGCAACATTGTGACAATCACTGTACTAATACTATCCCTATTAGTATTAGAATTGGGATTTAGCAAATTAGTTGCCTGAAAATACAAATTTTCTGTGGAATAATATTTTTCACAGAAAGAAAATGGTGTAAATTACTTGGAGTGGGGAAGCCCAGAATAAGTTATTAATAGAGTCCCTCTTTTTCTTTAGGGGAGAGAAAAATTTTCACATATTTTACTATATTTATGCTGGTCTTTATCACCAAAAGAAACTTTCTGAGTTCAAACTTCCTGAGGAAAAGCCTCCCAGGTAAGTGTCAAGGGCTTAGGTTGTTAATTTTGAATAAAACTACAATTAGCAATAGACAAACTTGGAAGTAAATGGAGTTGTTTTCCTAACTAGAAATTCATAGTCTATTTAACAGAAACACACAGGATGAAGTGGCAGGACGTACATGTCACCATTTTCATTTTCTAGAAAGTTCAAAAACTCAACTGCAGCCATTTTGCTCGGCCATGTGAACCATCATTCACCACCATACTAGACTGTAAAGGAAATGCCCTTGCAAAGAAGACAAGTGGCACCTACCCTGGCATTTGAGGTGCCATTTTCCAAGTCAGTGCTCATTCTTTTTGGTCATGCTCTACTTCATTTAGGTACATAGCTGATGAAACTGGAAGGGTGATGCACGACATAACTTCTAAGGAGTCTTACAGAAGACAATTTGAAGCAATTCAGCATTGCTTTAGGATTATAGGATTCACTGACAGGGTAAGTGATCATCAAGAGAGAAACTCAATTGTTAATATTCTTAGATGAATGTGAGTGAAGATGTGGATGTTCTAACTTGGAGCAGAGCCCTTGCTTTTCAAATGCCGTGTTGGTCATGTGATAAGGTCTTGCTACTCAAAATGTGGTCCAATGACCAGAAGCATTGTCATCACTCCAAGCTTGTTAGAAATGCAACAAGCATGAGGATGGATTCTCAGGTCCATCCAAGAATGACTGAATCAGAATATACATTTAAACAAAATGCCCAGGTGAACAACAAAGTGGGAGAAGCACTTTTGTAAGGCCCATGCACCAATGAATTGTTATCCTGGTCGTCAATTCATTGTGACTGTAATAACAAATACCAAAACAATACTGCTGTTTTCTGAATTGGAGTCATTCCAATCATTAAAGGGAATTGTGAATAGGAGTACAGGAACATGTAGGTTATATCCAAGCCACAGAAATATATTTATGAAAGAACTCTGTGGGCACCAAGACAAGTTAATTAAAACCCTTTTAACTTTCTTGCAATGACTTCCTTCTCCATGGTACACAGTTGCACATTATTAACTCTCTCTCTAAGTACTGCACGACTCTTATCATCCTAGATACAGGCCATCTCTATTAAATATATGCTAGGGGTGACAGACAACATTTATAACCGTAGGCTCAAATATTATTCTATGATACATTATGTCATATAGTTTCTGGGCTTCATGCCATCAATTTGCAATATATATAGATTCTTTTGCTTTTCCAACAAAAGGGCTGAATGATTAGGAGGCAGGTAAGAGTGTTAAATCTTAAGGGATTAGATTACAAGACACTCTAGTTACCTTGGGACAGCCACTCCAGATAAAGGATTGAGTCTGTAATTCAGTGAGTTTGGCTAGCCCTTCCTTCCCTGCATGGATGATTTTAGTCATAATAACATTTTTTTCCCTAGCCAGCTGTTAATTTTCTCTGTCAGCCTTTAAACTGACAGACAGTGGAAAATCGCAAAGGTCAGATAAAAATAGAAATATATTTCCCTTGGCTCTTTAGAGGAGAACAGTTAAATGGGTTCTAGCATTGTTAAAGGACCTTTATGGTTATTAACTTATAGAACTGGTTTTTCAAAGATGCATCTCCAGAAGAGTCAAAGCATGGTAGAGACGGCAGTAGAGCAATTTAAAGTCACCTGGGTCATGTCAAAGTGTCCAAAGGCATACTTCTTTAAAAGGGTACAGGAACCATAGAGAAGTCAGGGTTAATAATTGTTATAAATAGGTTTAATACTTTGCTTTCATTGAGTACAATGATGGTTATAGAATACTGTGAAGGGGTTGGTTCCAGTGCTAAGAGAAAGTATTTAATAGTGCTGTTCTAATAATTGCAATGTACTGCTAATAATAATAAAACAGATGCTATTTGTCTTAGGATAAGTAACGTTAAAAACTGAAAGTCTCTTTTAGTATAGCAACATTAAAAACAGAATAAATTAAGTATGCTAATTATATGTCCTTGAAGTAAGCCATACCTATCCCCTGTGGAAAAAAGTACAGTAGAAATGAATGAATGACTGTGTGAATGAATATGAAAATAAATGTAAAAAATGGTGAACATTCTTAATTTGTGCCTGATCTTTACTGTTAAATGAACAACCAGAATATAATGGCATATATTTTCATCATGTCCCACATCAATTCAGACTGGAGATAAACTGATTTATGTCAGTTAGCAACCTTGGAGTAGAAGGAAGAAGCTGGATCTTTTCTTTCTGACCCTGAATTCTGTGGTTATATCTCTGCAGATAACCTGTCTTGCTGAGTTAATTCAGTTCACTTTATGTTTATAAACTCAAAGTAGTGTAACTAAATTCAGAAAGATCCACTAAATGTAGTCAGGCAGCAGATGCTAAATGACTGATGTAACAAAACTTTCTCTTAGGTTTTTCTGGCAGACATTTCTAGATAGAACTTACATAAACTGGCCAATTCAATCAAAATTATGGTTCTTGTCTTTTCTTATAATGTCACTAGTTCCCTGCAGGAATCCTTAAAGTTTTCCCTAAACCCTTACAGCAAAATTATAAGTAACAAACCTTAGTGTGAACCCAGGAACATGAATTGTAATTCTAGAACACCAAAGTATCTGAAAGAATATTTGACCCTGAGTAAATTGTAAATAAATTTCCTTGGTGAAGGAGTCTTTCATTAATGATGATGGCTCCTTGCAGGAGGTTCAGGGGATTATACCTAAAACCCTACTGTAAAGATTGTGCTTTTCAACTCTTATTTCTGGAGCCAAACTACACTATTTTTGTTTCATATTATGCTTGCCTTGCTAGTAGGAATTGTCATAACATATTAAATAGAGTTTTAGATTTGTTTAGATTTAATGCTACAATAAAACTTTTTGGGTAGATGATCTATGTGATGGTCAAGACTGGACATATATACTGCAGAACTCTGGATTAAGAGATTGGGTGAAACCTTTGAGATCAGGGCAATATTTCTTCCCTTTCTTCAAAATGGAGTATGATCCTTCCACCTCAGCCTTCCAAGTAGCTGGAACTATAGGTGTGTTGCCAACCCCAGCTAATTTTTTTATTTATTGTAGAGATGAGGTTTCGCTAGGTTGCCCAAGCTGTCCATGGGTTGAAAATAAAAAAAAATTGATCAGGAAGTTTTAGGGAGAGAGAGTAATTCCACAGGTGGACATACAACTGATTGAATTCTACCATGGCTGTATTTGGGTAATGCTTTGACCTGAACACAAAAGTTCCAGGTCAGAAAGGAAGAGCAAATTAACCCAAAATCAAGATTAAAGGAGTCAAGATAGTGGAATAGCCCAGAAATGCAGCATAGGAAGCGTTGCAAGGCTAATAACTCCTTAATGAGGTCTCAGCATTGGATACCCCTCTGTAGTTCCCCTCACTAAATCAAGGAAGGAGAACTTCATTAACATTAACTTCAATGATTCACATAGTGTTTAAACCTAAAAGTTTTCACCCAGGATCATAGGTAGTTTTCCACTTTAAATGGTTGCATAGGCATTATGCTGAAAGGATATTACCAGTGAGGCAACAGAGTGAGATGCTGGTCTCAGGGATGTGGTCTTTGACAGCCACTTATTTTGGTGGTGATCATCCCAGTGGTGAAATGCCTGGAAGCCTTATTTTGGAAGGTTTCATGGTTTGTACTGTAGTATGTGAAGTGTTTGTGTGTATTTTAATTAGAGGAAATGCATTTTTTTCTAAGTGTACTGAGAGTTTTAGATAACCTCTTGAGATAACTGGATTTAGAAGTAGCAGATGTAGAACTCATTGCAAGAGTCTCTGTACTACCCTCTGGGATCAGCCTTTGTGTGAAGCTGCTCGATGCAGTCAGCAAGCCTCTCACTGTATTGATCAAGGTAATGAGGTACTGTCAAGTTAAATCCAAGCAAGTCCCAGAAAACCTGTGTAGAGGTGTTCTCCTTAGCCACTCTTAAGTTGGGTGCTTAACAGTGATTTTTAAAGTAAGAAACATGACATCTGGCCTTTGATTTAGAAGTTGAAAGAGCATTTATCCACAGCAGAAGCCCGGTTTAAAAATCTTCATTTGTCTTTGTAGCATTATCAGGTATCCAGCAGATGTCACTATTATAGCCTATGTTCCTTTTTTTGGCTTTACTGAATGATGTTTACAGGAAGGCTCAATTTGGCGGGGGGCCCATACTTTATCAGTGGTCTAATGACAGTTTCTATTTGCTTTGACTATGTATAGTACTAAATCAAGTTGCCTGCTTGAATATTTTTTGTGAAAGTACTTTTCTCTAAGTATAAAATGCAGAAATTTTCTGACTATGTATTTCATGTTTCACATAAAAACAATGTAAATTTTTAAATATTAAATATACTTTTTTAACAATTAATGCTGCATATATGTTCAACTTTTGATTTAAAAATAGGAGTTAGATCATCTGAACTGTTTTTTCTCACATTTCTGACACCAAATATATGGGTTTCTTTTCCTCACACCAACAAATTCTCTGGCACCAGCGGGTTGTCCTACAATTCGATTCAATTCTGATACCATCTATCTGGAGTTAGTGTGAGATCCCACAGGTTAAGGGCTCAGTCCCACAAGACTACCCTGACTTCAGATATCAGTTACAAGTCCCACAGCCCCTGTATTTCTGACTAACTAGCTATAAATTGGGAGTCCCCGTGACCCCTTCCTTGGGTTTAATACTTTGCTAGAACAACTCACAGAACTCAGGAAAACACTTTACATATAGTTACTGGTTTATTATAAAAAATACAATTCAGAAATAGTCAAATGAACAAAAATGCATAGGGCAAGGTATGTGGGAAAGGACTCAGAGCCTCCATGCCCTCTGAGCAAGCTACTTTCCCAGCACCTCCATGTGTTCACCAACCTGGAAGCTCTCTGAAACTCATTGTTTAGGTGTTTTTATGGAGGTACCATTACATATACGTGATTGAATAATCATTGGCCATTGGTGATTAACTTAATCTTTAGCCCCTCTTTCCTTCCCAGAGGTGACGGGGTGGGGGGAGAGGCTGAAAGTTCCAACCCTCTAATCACACGATTGGTTCTTCTGGAAACCAGCTGTCATACTGATGCTGTCTAGAGGCCCACTGATGAGCATAAACTTGGGTATGGTTGAAAGGCTTTTGCAAATAACAGAAGACTCCTAGCACTTCCCTATCACTCAGTCGCAAGGGTTTTAGAAGTTTTTGTGCCAGGAACTGAGGACAAAGACCAAATAAAACTGTTTCTCCATATGTGGGGGATTGGTTCCAGGACCCGCACCCCCTAACTCATACATCAACATCCAAGCATACTCAAGTCCTGCAGTTAGCCCTGCAGAACCTTGGCATATGAAAAGTCAGCCCTCTGCACGGCAAGCTTCATATGCTGTGTTTTTTCCCTACCTTATTTTAGAGTCGGGGTATAAGTACATGTTTGTTATATGGGTACTGGTAAGGATTGGGCTTCTGGTGTCCCCATTCCTCAGAGTAAACATTGGACCCAATAGGTAATTTTTAAAACCTTTCTCCCTTCTCAGCTTCTCTCCTTTTAGTGTTCCCAGTGTCTATTATTTCCATCTTTACGTCTATGTATACCCATTGTTTAGCTCCCACTTATAAGTGAGATCATTCAGTATTTGGTTTTCTTTTTCTGACTTTATTCACAGGATAATGACTTGTAGTTATATCCATGAATACTGTATTTTTGATAGAAAGAAAATCCACGTTAGGTTGGACCCGTGCAGTTCAAACCTGTACTGTTCAAGGGTCAATTGTATATATTTCTTGTTATATCATAATATAACTTCACAAATATTATCACGAATAACTTCTAGTGAGTCTTTCAAAATTTTTTCCTGACTTCATAATGATATACTCCATCATTTAACTTCACAATGTTCTAGTGAGCTATCAATGAGTGCCCTTTCAACTATTAAATAAAAGCTATATTCAAAAGAGGTTAAGGAAACATTTCTTCTCATGCTTTGAACAAAATATCATATTTGAATTTGGGAGCTGGTATTCATTAGAGTAAAATGTTAAAAGTAGCTTAAAGAACAAAGAAAATTTGTTCTTTTAACAACCATTCTGGTCAGGCGAGGTGGCTCAGCCTGTGATCCCAGCACATTGGGAGGCCAAGGTGAGAGGATTGCCTGAGCTGGGAGTTCGAGACCAGCCTGGGCAACTTGGTGAGCCCTCATCTCTACGATAAATCACAAAAACTAGCTGGGCATGGTAGTGTCCACCTGTGGTACCAGCTACTTGGAAGGCTGAGGTGGATTGCCTGAGTCCAGCAGGTCAAGGCTGCGGTGGCCGGGAGCATGCCACTGCACTCCAGCTTGGGCAACAAGAGTGAGACTCCAACTCAAAAAAAAAAAAAAAAAAATTCCAAGGTAGAAGGTTCAGGTTGCAGAGAAACTCTGTTCCATGTGATTGTTGGTTTAAGGCTTCCTTGTCAATGGCATGGCTGAGGCTGGGTTGCTGGGAGAGCCAGCCAGCAATAATGAGAAAGAAAGCATGGAAGAGGCTTGCCCACCCTCCTGAGGCCTGGGATCAAAAGTGGCCCACATAACTGTGCCTGCTCCATTGTTAAAATTTGCTTAGAATGGCCACCCCTAACTGCCAAGAAGATTAGGAAATTTGTCTAACTTTGTACCCGGGAAAAGAGGGAGAATGGACTTCAGTAGACAACTACCAGTTTCCACCACAGAGCTACTGGTTTGCTGGTTTCAATGGCAATGACCTTCATACATGGTTCTTGATGTCCTTTTCAGGAGGTGCACTCAGTGTACAGAATTTTGGCTGGGATTTTGAATATTGGGAACATTGAGTTTGCGGCCATTTCCTCTCAACATCAGACGGATAAAAGTGAGGTGCCCAATGCTGAAGCTTTGGAAAATGGTAATTATTTGTTGCTTGTGTGCTGCATTGCCAAAGCACGTGTTTCTTTTACTTTAGAAGTTTTGAGAGTCTCTGTAAACTATAATGTGACTCTTACTGATCTTCTACTGACTCTGGATGTTTTCACTAACAGTATTTCCCTAAGGATGTCCTGTGGAACATCAGTGTTCCTTCCACAAGCTGCAAAGAGGTTCATGGCATGTAACTTTGGTCAGTGATTCTTAACCCTGGCTGCTTTTGAAAATCATCTACAAACTTTGAAAAATATATGGGAGGTTAGGCCTCACACTGAATCCACTAAATCAGCAACTGCAGGAGAGAAAAGCAAGCACCTGTTTATTTTATTTTATTTTATTTTGAGTTGGAGTCTCACTCTGTCACCCAGACTGGAGTGCAGTGGCCGCTCCCGGCCACCACAGCCTCGACCTGCTGGGCTCCGGTGATCCTTTCGCCTCAGCCTTCCGAGTGGCCGGAAATACAGGCATGCGCTACCACGCCTGGCTGATTTTTTGACTTATTGTAGAGATGAGGTCTCGCTGCCCATGTGGGTCTCGAACCCGTGGGCTCAGGCAATCCACTCACCTCGCCCTCCCAAAGGCACGGGATTACAGGCTGAGCCACCGAGCCCGGCTGCACCTATTTATTTTTAAAGTTACATAGGTCTCAACAAGGATTGAGAATCCTCAGTTATAAACAAACAAACAAACTGATTTAAATAAAGTAAAAACCTTTTTGTGTTAAACTGGAGTACATCTTAGGGCCCTTAATATATTAATGTATCTTGCAACTCTCCAAGGAGGGACTGCAGTCTGTAGCTATTTCTTCAACTTTTTTGGCAAATGAATTCCTCTTCCCCTTTGTTTTCATCAGACACCTATGAAAAGCTTGCAGAATAGTTTGGTAGATCTGTGTCAGTCTGGATGCTTCTAGGGGTTAGGGACCTAGTTTGTTTATCTTTGATGGTAAAGTCCTAGGAAGGAGCCTGGCATATAGTAGATGTTGAATAAATGCTGACAAGACAGACTGAGTGACTGAATGAGGTCTGGCTACATTCTGTGTCATCCTTACTCTTTGTTCCAGCTGCCTCCGTTCTCTGCATTGGCTCCCAAGAACTCCAGGAGGCCCTTACCTCCCACTGTGTGGTCACCCGGGGTGAGACCATTGTCCGTGCCAACACTGTCGACAGGGCTGCAGATGTCCGAGACGCCATGTCCAAAGCCCTGTATGGGAGACTTTTCAGCTGGATTGTGAATCGCATCAATACACTGCTGCAACCAGACAAAAACATATGGCAAGTTTCCCAGGGAGCAGAGGCCCCAGGAGAGCTGTCATTGACCCTGGCGTCTCTTAGAGTTTGCAAAAGGAAGCGTTTGGTCTTCTCTGGGGTTTTCTTTAGCAAAGCTCTCAGGCCTTCTCCCTTCAAAAACACAATGAGATCCAGGGCAGTTGAAGTGTTTATACCTGAAAGATGAATGATTGATAGAGCCATTAAAGTATAGTGTTTAAGAGAACAGGTTTAGCTGGGCTCGGTGGCTCAGCCTGTAATCCCGTGCTTTGGGAGACTGAGGTGAGTGGATTGCCTGAGCCTGTGGGTTCGAGTCCTGCCTGGGCAACTTGGTGAGTCCTCATCTCCACAATACATCAAAAATTAGCCGGGCGTGGTAGTGCGTGCCTGTAGTTGCAACTACTTGGAAGGCTGAGGCTGAAGGATCGTCAGAGCCCAACAGGGCAAGGCTGGGGTGGCCGGGAGCGGCCACTGCACTCCAGTCTGGGTGACAGAGTGAGACTCCAACTCAAAAAAAAAAAAAAAGAGAACAGGTTTGTCTGGGAGATGGACAAACTGGGGTCACACCCAAGCTCTACAGCTTATCAGCTGCATATTCTAAGTCACAGTTTTCCCATTTATGAAGTAAAAATAATAATATCCTCCTCATAGTATTTTTAGAATCAAATGAGACATTTCATGTAAAGTTTTAAAGTGCAGCATCTTCCATTATTACTACTACTACTTTTTCTTTTCTTTTTATAATTTTGCGACAAGGTCTCACTCTGTCACCTAGGTTGGAATGCAGTGCTGCAATTCTGGCTCACTGTAGCCTTGACCTCCTGGGCTTATGAAATTCTTCTGCCTCAGCCTCCTGAGTATCTGGGACTATGGATATGTGCCACCATGTCTGGCTAATTTTTTTTAACTTTTTCATAGAGATGAGGTCTTACTATGTTCCCCAGGCTGCTTTTGAGCTCCTGGGCTTAAGCAATTCTCTTACCTGCGCCTCCTAGAGTATCGAGATTACAGGTATGAGCCACCGTGCCTGGCCAATTTTTTCTTTCCTAAGCATCAGTGGCTTCCTATATTGTGGAAGAATTGGCAGCATCAAATTCAGAAGAGTGCTCTTCCAGTGATGCTTTGTGGGTAGATAAATGGGAGAATGAGCAGGCAGCAGCTGAAACCCCTTCAAACAAAATGTTCATCTTTAATTTGTTTTATGTATGGAGCTTCTGAGTAAGAGTTTAAAGGAGTCTACCGCTTAAAAAAATGACCCAGGACGTCGAGGCTGCATGAACTGTGAGTGTGCCACTGCACTCCAGTCTGATAGACAGAGTTAGACTCTGTTAAAAACAAAACAAAACAAAACAAAAAAAGGGAAACTATGGGGGGGACAGGGAGGGGAAGGGAGGTGGGATTAACAGTAGTCAATATCTGTCTGGTGATGGGGGAATACCCCTTATCAACAAGGGTGCCTGAAAAATGCATATTTGTATACCTAACCCTTAACTGTACCCCACAATTTTAAAATAAAAAAGACGTTTAATAAAAAAAGAGCTGCAAATAATAATAATAATAATTTGAAGAGTCACTTGGAGTTCATTAGATTTTATGACTAGTATCATTAAAGATGCTTCCCTAAATTGAAAAAAAAAAAAAAGCTGGAAATACTGTTGAAAGAATGGTTTAAGACATACACTGTTTCTACCCTTGGGGGTGGTAGCAGGAGGCTGCCTTCCCTGAGTGGGTGGGTACATGTGTTGATGAACACTTGGTATGTACATTCTCATCATCTCAAGACAGATGTTTCCTCCCTTAAAGAGTTTCATTCTTCTCTCTCATGCAGTAGTCCAGACGATGGGATGAATGTGGGGATCTTGGATATTTTTGGATTTGAGAATTTTCGGAGAAATTCATTTGAGCAGCTCTGCATAAACATTGCCAATGAGCAAATCCAGTACTATTTCAATCAGCATGTTTTTGCCCTTGAGCAGGTAATAGTGATTGTGACATAACTCAACCTGATGGGAGAATGGTTTCTTCAAGCTGCCCACAATTTGAAGCAGAAACCCTGGTAGACTAATAGATAAACCACTCTAGAGAAAAAGCAGGGTGAGACCCTCCTGTCTAAATAGTTTGCATTTGGTCTGAAAAAAGGATGTCTTGATTTATGTGAAAAGGTACATTTCCTCACTCAGGTGGGGCTAGTGACAAGCCAATAATTTAAATTCAAACATGGACTTGGTAATTCACAATTTAGAAACTGATGTTGAAAGGAAGTAAAGCTAAAAAAAATTTATTTTGGTGAAACTCATTCATGCATATTGCCCAAAATGCTGCATTCTCTTTTACTTTATGTTATTAATTATGTTTATGTTTATTAATTATCTTTATGTTATAATTGTGTCCAAATTGACATGGAATGATGTTGAATTCAAGATATAGGCTCTTTTTTTTTTTTTTTTTGAGTCAGGTTCTCACTCTGTTGTCCAGGCTGGAGTGCAGTTGTGATCACATCTCATTGCAGCTATGACCTGAGCTCAGGCAATCTTTCCACCTCAGCCTCCCAACTAGCTGGGACTAATGAGTGGTGCATGCCACCACGCCCAAGTAATGTTTTAATTTTTTGTAGAGACAGGGTCTTGCTATGTTGCCCACGGTGGTCTCAAACTCCTGGGCTTAAGCAGTCCTCCTGCCTCAGCCTCCCAAAGTGCTGGGATTACAGGTGGGAACCACCATTCCAGCTAAGACATAGGTTCTTAACTGCTAAACTAGCCATCCTTAGGCCACATCCCTTATGTAGCAGGTCCCACAGTAACTGGAGGGGTTATCTTCCGGGAGGAGTAAGATATGTTCTTGGTTTTCCAGAAATGGAAGTCTTTCCCCTAGGAGTTTAATGGTAAGAAAAACAGAGTGAGAAACTGGTGGATCCAGGGCTAGGGACCCCTTTTCCTGTGGCAACAGCCTATACAGCAGAGTCTGCTCCACCCCAACCGTAACTTAAACCCCAGACTCTCTTCTGTATGAAGTAGTCACCATAGCAAAACATTCTGGCCAGCCTCTTAGATGTGGGGATAATTATTCTCATGTAGGAGTGAGGACACACAAACCAAATTGTGATTAGACAGACACAAAGACATTGAGTCAAAGCACCAGCTTTGGTTTTATCACTGGAGCTGGATAAACCTGTATAGCACTACTCTCCCCTCCCACCCCACATGAAACTTGGCCTTTTATTCTGGTCTAGTTTCCCTCCATTTATTTCCCTGTGAAATCTGGAGTTTTTCTAGTTTTTCTATCCCACATAGCTCCCTTGCAGAAGAAAAATTTGTTTTCTTCTTGGTTAAAACTGTATTTGTCACCAAAATATATATTTGTTTAGCTTTACTTCCTTTCAACATCAGTTTCTAAATTGTGAGTTACCAAGTCCATGTTTGAGAGTTAAGCTTTTGCTGGCTTTAACTATCTGCCATGGGCCACCTTGTAAGTCAGATTTAAATGCACAGCTTCAACTGGGTTATATGCAGAGGATTCCTTTACTATACACATAAAACACATCCTGTTTTCCACGTGCATTCAATGTTGCCAGACCCTGGAAGTCCAGGCCAAAGTATTCTGGTGGTACCAAGGCCAGTTTTGGGTTGGAAAGATTCACAGTTCATTTCCCTCTAGATGGAATATCAGAATGAGGGCATTGATGCTATCCCTGTGGAGTATGAGGACAATCGTCCCCTCTTGGACATGTTCCTTCAGAAACCCCTGGGACTGCTTGCGCTTTTGGATGAGGAAAGTCGATTTCCCCAAGCAACTGACCAGACCTTGGTTGGTAGGTACATTTTGGGAAAAAGGCATATACATTTAGAACAGAACTTGGCTTATATCATCAAATGATTGTGCTTTAATGAATTTAACCCACATATTTTGGCTACCTGGTGTGTTGTGAGAGTACAGGCCCTGTTTGTAATTGTACTGAAATGTCCTAGTAGAATTTGTGTCTTTAAGCAAACTTATCACCATCCCTAAACTCTCCCTACTTTCCTTTTCCTGCCAACACAAAAACTGTTACTCTGTGTGGGTATCATCTTTACATTTTCCTCTCTCTTATTTCCTGGAACTAATACTTCCTCTCCTTTGTGTACCCCTGTCTCACATGGTCACCTGGACCTCCATTGGCCTCTAGTCTGGTTTAGTGCAGAAGCCTGTTCCGGTCCTCTGGCCTCCAAGCTCCTGCTTTCTCCCTCTACCCTGGACACCCTAGCTAGTTTAGTCTTTCTGAAGCTTTCTCATTAGGATGAATATAAGGCACCTCCTCCTGGCATCAAAGACCCTCTGTTCTGTGCCCCTGTTCCTCTTGACCTTCTTCTTTAGTGTTTCTCATGAACTTTGTTCCTCACTTAGATTGTGAGGCACTCGGGACTGGGAAACCCAACCTTGCATTCCTTTCATGCTTAGCCCAGTTGTTCACACCTAGTAGGCTTTCAACCTCCACAACAATGGCCAAAACTGTTGTTGAGGGAGGAACAGACAATTTCTAGCCTTTTCCCCAGATGAAAATTGATCTGTGACAGATATTCACTTTGTCACCCACAGCAGTTTCCTTTTTTTTTTTTTTTTTTGAGTTGGAGTCTCACTCTGTCGCCCAGACTGGAGTGCAGTCGCTGCTCCCGGCCACCGCAGCCTCGACCTGCTGGGGTCCGGCGATCCTTCCGTTTCAGCCTTCCAAGTAGCTGGAACTACAGGCATGTGCTACCACGCCCGGCTAATTTTTTGATTTATTGTAGAGATGAGGTCTCGCTGCCCAGGCAGGTCTCGAACCCGCGGGCTCAGGCAATCCACTCACCTCAGAGCAGTTTCCTTTTATCTACAATATCACCACAAGTTGGAAGTTGAGTTTAAACCAGGGTCATCTGCCTTCCATGGGATATCCTCGTGGTTCTAAAGCTAATTGGCAGGACTTCTGGTGTCATCAGTGTCCTTGCTAGGATTTCATAGAAACAAGGAGAACATGTGACCTTAGTACACAGTCTGACACTAAAGACAGCACTAAACAACTAAACAAGGATGCAGTCTAAATGCCCATTGTATGGGGGATACTTCTCTAACCTTGTTAATATTAGGCTGGTCTGAAAGCCCTTATTCTGAGTCACTCATGACTTGAGATGCATGTTTTTGTTTGAAAGCGCAAATGATTCATATTGCAATTTTCCAACATGAAAATTCACAGATAAATGTGAAGATAATCTACGATCCAAGTACTTCTGGAGGCCCAAAGGAGTGGAGTTGTGCTTTGGCATTCAGCACTATGCTGGAAAGGTGAGTCGAGTATGACAGTTATTAGACCTGAATTTGACAAAGCATAAGTGTCCATAATACCCTGTCCATGCTGCTCCTGAAATTACTTACAGATTTCTTTCTCCTTTTAATTCTTCTTGAACACCTAATCCTAAATCCCAAACTTTCTCAGTGATGCCGTTCACAGAAAGTTGCCCCTGGCATAGAAGCAATTTCTTGCTGGGGTGGCCACAGAGTTGCCATCTGCTTCTCACCTGAGGTTTGGCCTAGAACTGACAGCTCTCCAGGGAGAAAACATATTACAGCTTTTCACAGTGTTTAGCGGTGAATGTTCACATTCTAAAGGCATTCGGAGACATGAGGGTAATGGAGAAAGGTTAGTATCACAGTGAGGCTAAATTTTAGTACTTTAATCATATCTCTAAGGGCCCAAAAAATGTCCAGATGAAAAGGAAAAAAATTTACATCGTTATCCAGATGTTAAGCTTTTGCAACATTAACTAAAAATACCATTTTTCATAATTATGCCTCAGTCTTGATTTCAAGTTCCCAAAGCCGATTAGTGACTGATTCAGGAAATTCTCTAGTCCTGTAGTCAAAAACTCACTGCTCCTGTTACTCCCAAAGGGGCCATTTGAATTATGGCTATTTAGTTCCTGTGGGGTGTGCTGAGGCAGCCTAGATCCAGAAAACGAGTATAAATTCCATAAAAGTCATTTTTTATTATTTTGTTGATTTAAGATATATCCAAATTATTTTTCATATTCATATCATAACACTGAAACTAACTTTGCCTGATTGAATATAGGTTGAAAGGCAATTCTAGTTCAAGGACAGGGGATTGTTTTTCTCTCCACAGAGTACTTTATGGTATGTATTTTGTATCTTTGATAGAAGTTGCAATTCACTTGTTGCCCTTAAATTCTTCATTTACCTTAGCATTGATGTCTGACTCCAAATTAATGTCCTCCTCCAAGTCTGAGATACCAGCATCCAACCATTCTTCTCGTCTGCCTCCATTCCTGTCTTCTTCCTCTCGCCTTCCTTTCCATCTCTCTGTCCTTTAACATTTATTTTCTACCCACCCATCTTCTTGCTTTCTCCCTCTTTTCTCGATTTTAGTGGATAGAATTTTTTTCTTTTAATCTCTGAACTCTGTGCTTTTGCTGAATTAATTTGTCATTCAAAACTTGATTGTAGACAAGATTCTCTGAGAGTGCTCCTTAAAATTTCTTTGAACTGAATTCCCTCTGTTCTGAGAATCAAGAACTACTCAGCATCCTTGAATAGTCACTCAGATTGCATGAGTATCTCAGAAGGCAGTGAGTACAGTGGTTGCAAACGTGAGGACAAACTTCCTGGGTTCAATGCCTGACTGCCACTAATGAAATGTGTAGCCAAGAGCACACTACTCGGCAAAATGGAGATAATAATAGTGTTTACCTCATAGGATGGATGCTTTGCATATAGTGAGTGTTTGATATATTTTAATAATTATTTGAATGTGATTTGTCCTTGAGGACTCTTCTTCAAAGAACAACTGGACAAGAAGTTAAGATAAACTGACCTGTCAAATTTACAAATTTTCTCTAGTGCTCTGGATTTAAAAGCATGGCTATGTCAAGATGAATTCAATACAGAGGTTGATTAATGGCTGATTAGACACTTGCCACTGTTGCCAGCAATGGACAGTTGCCTCGGCTAACTTGCTACTTGCCATTTATGTTGCAGGTATTATATGATGCTTCTGGGGTGCTTGAGAAAAACAGGGACACTCTCCCTGCTGATGTGATCATAGTCCTGAGAACGTCAGAAAACAAGCTTCTTCAGCAACTCTTCTCAATCCCTTTGACCAAAACAGGTACCTGAAAACTCCCCTGATGCCTGTACAATATCAAGTGGCATTTTCCAGTTAATGTCTAGATACTGCCAGGCTATGCTCCTAATGTTGAACTTCTTTAAGCAGGAGTAATGGTCTAAGTTTAAGAAAAGGAAAATGAGTATTAGCTATCAGTGTATATGCACATGTGTGTATACTGACACATACACACACATATACACATGCATGCACTTTTCCTAACACCAGCTCTTACACTTACCACTTTCTCTGCCTACCTCCTTTTATTCCCCCACTTATAAAACCATATGATATCATTAATTCATGCTAAGTACTCTAGGGTAGTCTCAGTTGACCTAGATTTATTGGGAAGATTATTTCTATTCATGTATGATTCCAAGTGAAAGGAGTGTGGTAAATCAAAGGTCATCTGATCATAGGATCCTCAAAGGTCACCTTGTCCTACTCCCCACCCAGTCGTCGACCCAACCCCACCCCACCACTCGCCTAACCAGCTTGAAACAAGTCAATCACTGGCATATATATGTGTGTGTGTGTGTGTGTGTGTATACACACATAAATATATATGGCCTTTGCCTACTTACAGTCAACTTCTGTTTAGTTACTCCATCAGTACTCATGCCAGGAAGCAGGAAACTAGGGCCAAAGAATAGAACTTTCAGGTCTTTACTGTTTTCCAAGTGGATTCTAATTGGGTCAAGCTCCTTTGATTTACCTGGAACTCTGCTGCTTTTGGCTGGACAGCCAACTCCTTCTCATGGCTCTACTATTCTCAAGGGCTTTGTTTTAGGCTATGTCTAGAAACAGTGGCAGATAGGCTTTTAAGAAAAAGGGAGGGGGGAATCTCTTTATCGTTGATCATTATGTCCTCTTCTTTTCTTCCTACATTCCTCTTGAAATCATTGGCACCTACATCTAGCATGAGACTTCTGCATGCTAAAAGAGAGTAGCTGCCAGGTCTGGTTTTTAGCAACTTGCAGAGGAATGAAAAGCTTGGCTAAGAAAAAAGTCACAGTCTATAACTTTTGCTTCATCTTAACCTGCAAGGAAAATTGAAATCAGGCTCTTAACTTTTTTCAGACATGCTGCTATAAACAAAACTAGTAGCAGGGTGCCCATCAAAACACTCCAGCTTCGTTTCCAGACCTTCCTTGGGCAACCAGGATTTAATTCCTGGTGTGTTTCACTCAGGGATGTAGACTCTTCATCAAACAACTTCTACACAGAGGCAAAAAAATGGCCATTATTAAAGGGGATATACTCACTGTAAAAAAAAAATTCTACCTAACCACTCTTCAGCTGGCATTTAGCCCTCCCATAAATATGATTAACAACTTGTCAAATCTGTTCACAACAGGGAAATTTCCGATTTTTCAACCTTTGGCAAAATGAAAATAATTTCATGTCCCAGGCCACTAGGTGGCGCTATGCTGAAAGTAAGGCTCTGTAGCGAGCCTCTGCTCTACCTTGACTCGCCTAAACATGAGGAACAAAGGGGAGAGCCTCTGCTTGGACTTTTTTCCCTTTTGTTCCAAAGAGCTTTTCCCGTCTCATAACTGTTTCTGCCTCTTGACTTGGAACTACTTTCCACACCACCTGATGGAAACAACGTGAGAAATAAAACTTAAAACAAGAGAGATAACGCTGATAAGCTTCTTTGTATTCCCGAGTTGTGCATTATTCACAGTTTTTTGAAATCCTAAGCTTGATTTTCTCCACATTTTGAGTCTAATTAAGAATCCACAAATAAACATCAAAACTAATAAACCGGTGGCTCAGCCTGTAATCCCGCACCTTGGGAGGCTGAGGTGAGTGGATTGCCTGAGGCCACGGGCTCGAGACCCACCTGGGCAACTTGGCGAGACCTCGTCTCTACAATAAATCAAAATGAGCCGGGCATGGTAGCGCGTGCCTGTAGTTCCAGCTACTTGCAAGGCTGAGGCGGAAGGATCGCTGGAGCCCAGCAAGTCAAGGCTGCGGTGGCCGGGAGCGGCCACTGCACTCCAGTCTGGGTGACAGAGTCAGACTCCAACTCAAACAAACAAACAAACAAACAAAAAAACTAATAAGCATGGTTCTGTTTTCTTGTTTAGGAATTATTTGTATAAAAATACATTTATTCATCAAATGCCTATATAACTTCTAGTAATAAGGTGCTGTTTAGGCAACAAAGGAAATATACAGGTAATGGTAATATGGCTTTGCCATAAAGCAACTAGAACTTTTTTTTGTAACTTTCACTTTCTATTTAGAATTGGGCACAGATTTATTTCCTTAGGAAAACAGTTGCCTCAAATCTCAACTCTAAAGTGATTGTTCATCCTGTGTTGAATGTCAGACTATTAATTAAACTTCTAAATTTTAAGATCCATCTTCTGTACGTTTTGGTTGCATTATATCATAGCCTTTAAAGGTAAGAAAGCCTCATTGGACAGAAATAATTTGTGCTGTTATTCTCAAATACTTGTTTTAGGCACATGCTCCTTATGAAGCGGGGGGAAGGAAGGTCCCACACATCCTGGAATTTTAGAATAGAATATGCTAATATTTTCAGCACAAAAGAAAATTTTTTTTTTTTTTTGAGTTGGAGTATCACTCTGTCGCCCAGACTGGAGTGCAGTGGCTACTCCTGGCCACCACAGACTCAACCTGCTGGACTCCGGCAATCCTTCCGCTTCAGCCTTCCAAGTAGCCAGAATTACAGGTGCGCACTACCACGCCTGGCTAATTTTTGATTTATTGTAAAGATGAGGTCTCGCCAAGTTGCCCAGGCGGGTCTTGAACCCGCGGACTCAGGCAATCCACTCACCTCAGCTTCCCAAAGCGTGGGATTACAGGCTGAGCCACGGAGCCCAGCTGAGAAAATTTTTTTTACCATTTTTATTTTGCATGCTTTAATTGTTTGTCGCAATTACTTTACAAACCTCTACTGGGGGATGAACTACAGGAAGAAAAAAGATCAAAGTTGGGATGACTTAGAGGTTATTAGTCCCAAACTTAAAAAGTGGTCCAGTGTTGGACTCAATTTCGAGAGGAGATGAAATTTGTTTTTTTTTAATTTTTAAATTTTTTTTATTTTTGAGTTGGAGTCTCACTCCATCGCCCAGACTGGAGTGCAGTAGCCGCTCCTGGCCACCGCACCCTCGACCTGCTGGGGCTCTGGCGATCCTTCCACCTCAGCCTTCCAAGTAGCTGGAATTACAGGCGTGCGCTACCACGCCTGGCTAATTTTTTGACTTATTGTAGAGGCCTCACCAAGTTGCCCAGGCAGGTCTCAAACCCGCGGGCTCAGGCAATCCACTCACCTCAGCCTCCCAAGGCATGGGATTACAGGCTGAGCCACCGAGCTCGGCTAGAAATTTGTTAAGAAGATGCCTAAGGGATGTTGGCAGTACCCTGGTTGCTAATCTTGGTGTTGGTTACATGGACGTTTGCTTTATAATTTTCATTATGCTGTATATTTATGTTTTGCATTTTTTCCTGCATGTGCATTCTGTTTCACAGTAATTTTTTCCTCCCAAAAGATAGAGAAGATCCTTAAAGTGAAAAGAAGGGCATGGTAGTATGCACCTATGGTCCTAGCTACTCAGGAAGCTGAGGCAGGAGAATTGCTTGAGCCCAGGAGTTCGAGACTGCAGTGAGCTATAATTATGCCACTGCACTCTAGTCTGGGTGATAGCATGAGGCCCTGACTCTAAAAAAAAATTAGAATTAAATTTTTTTTTAAATGCAAAGAAAATCTTTAATTTCTTTATCAAAGGATTCCTTACCTACAGCTAAGTTGAAATTTCCTAGTAGCTAGATAGCTGCTGTCCTTTGCTTCAAACACAGGCATCAGAGGGCCTGAGGCTGACTTTCCTGTTCTTTCAGGTTAGCCTCCTCTCTGGGAAGCCAGGCAGGTAAACAATTCTTTCATTAGTAGATATCAAAAAAGAAATGTAGTCATGCACTGCTTAATGATAGAAATACATTCTGCGGTTGTTAGGCAAGTGTGTCGTTGTGTGGCCATCCTAGAGTGCACTTACATAAACTTAGATAGACTAGTCTATATGCAAGGAATACTGTAGGCAGTTGTTACACAATGGTATTTGTGTATCTAAATATAGAAAATGCTTGGCAAGACCTCATCCCTACACAATAAATCAAAAATTAGCCGGACATGGTAGCACACACCTGTAGTTCCAGCTACTTGGGAGGCTGAGGCGGAAGGATCACCGGAGCCCAGCAGGTCGAGGCTGCAGTGGCCGGGAGCAGCCACTGCACTCCAGTCTGGACGACAGAGTGAGACTCCAACTCAAAAAAAAAAAAAAGAAAAGAAAAGAAAATGCACAGTAAAAATATGGTATTATCTTATGGGGTCATTGTAGTATATACAGTCCATTGTTGGCCAAAAGGCACACGGCTATATTGGGGCTTGGTTTAATTTCTTTCTTTCTTTTTTTTTTTTTGAGTTGGAGTCTCACTCTGTCACCCAGACTGGAGTGCAGTGGCATGCTCCTGGCCACCGCAGCCTCAACCTGCTGGCTCCAGTGATCCTTCCACCTCAGTCTTCCAAGTAGCTGGAACTACAAGGCGCACGCTACCACACCTGGCTAGTTTTTGATTTATTGTAGAGATGAGGTCTTGCCAAGTTGTCCAGGCAGGTCTCGAACCCTTGGGCTCAGGCAATCCACTCGCCTCAGCCTCCCAAAGTGCAGGACCACCGAGCCCGGCTGCTTGGTTTAATTTCTTATCAAGCTTGAGAGGATCAGTGTGTGTGTGTGTGTGTGTGTGTGTGTGTGTGTGTGTGTGTGTGTGTGTGTGTGTGTAACCATAATATAAAATCAAAGATAGTAATCCAACTGACATTGTCTGCTCCTACTTTCCTGTTCATGCTGTACATCCCCAAGTACTGAACAGGTTGGGAAGTGAAATTGTGAGACCCAGGCTCACCAGGAGACAGGACTTCTCCCCTCTGTCTGCATCCCCTTCTGGCATACAGCTGTACCTGCTGGTAGAGGTGCCCATACCTGAGGGATTCACTCTCATCCTGAGGTCTCAGTGAGGATTGGGTAAAGGGAGGAAGCCACAGTCAATACAGGTTCTCTCTGTTTTCTCTCATGCTTATGCAGCCTGCAGAAGGGCCACTTCTATCTCTTTCCTATAATGGGAGATTCTCTTAAGAGTTTATGTGTGAAAATGTGATGTAGCAGCAGCACTGCTTTCTAACTCTTCAGCTGGGACTTCAAACTGAATGGTCTTGGTAGGAAAACATTAAAAGTAAAGGTGTGGTAACAGAGTTTCATGGCATATTTTCCCACTTGGGGAATGTTCTGCTTGCTACAAGTAAACTGAAAGTTCAAGAGGATCAGGGGAAGGAAGAAACTAGGTTTCAAAAAGAACTTGGAAATTCATTTTTGTCTTTGAATCATGAATTCTGACTTCTAAGTAGTAGTTTGAGGTTTTAAAGGAGTTAGAAACTTGGGAGAAACTAGAAAAAGTAAGAATAGCACCAGAGGGAACATTCTCTGAACCTCAAGCTCTGATTTTACTTCAGAACCTAGAACTGAGTTTTGCCTCCATTGCCTTCTTCTCTCTGAAGACTCAGGTTTCTTCCTTAGAATTTGATTTGCATTGAAAATCAGCAGCCACGTCTCCTTTTCTTGACTTCTATTTGCTACCTTTTCTATTTGGATAAGGGACAAGATGAGCCCCCCACATTGTAATGTCTGCAAAGCACTATAACCCTTCACTTCTGAAGTCCTTGCTATAGATTGTCTGATTTCTGATTCTGTAATGCCCCAAAAGAATGACGTTAAGCTCTTAAGAGAGTGCCTTTAGGCTACCGTCTCTCGGTTTCCATTTTCTACTATGCCTGCTCCTCTATCCTTGCAGTTTAGCAAGAGGGTCTGGCAGATGAGCTGAATCTAAGGGACAAAGTTCCAGAGCCACAGACATGCACAGTGCCCGGCTCTTCCTGAAATAGAGGCTCTGATGAGCCCACTTCATCAGGAAGCCCTGGGGAGTGAGATCCTCCTCACACAGAGACCTTTATCAATAGATAATTTACATTTAGTATCTGTCTGATATCATGCTTTTATTTCTAGAAGAAATAAAAGACCTAGCCAAGATGGTCAGAGACAAACAGTGACAAAATCCAACATGCATAAAGAATGCACAAAAAATGTAAATTCTGAACAGGCATGCAAATCAATAAGTGAGGCGATACAAGAACTATGTCTATACAAGTAAAACAGAGACTCCAGCTAGGACTAAGAGCTAAACTGCAGTCTTTTTAAAAATACAAATCAGATTGCATCACTTCCTTGTTTGAAGTTTCCAGTGGATCCTCATCACACATCGAATAAAATCCAAACTCCTTTTCTTGCTTATAAACTCCTGCATGATCTGTCCTTGCCTCTCTGTCTTCACCTTCTTGAAGTCTTTCATTTACTCTGTCTTCATTCTGTTCCTTAGATATTCTAAGCATTTTCTTGATTCTACTCCAGCTGCTTGCTCTACCTGGAACATTAATTCCCCAGATCTTTGTAACTCCATCTCTATCTTGTGATCCAGAATTTAGCTTAAATGTTACCTCCAAAGAGAGGACTTCTCTGCTTACCCTGTGGAAATTAGCCCCACACTTCCCCGTACTCACTTTGTCACATCAGTTGCTTAATTGTCTCCATCAGGAACTGATATATGTCTATCTCTGTCCCTCTCCCTACCCCCGTGCTAACCTGTAAGCAACTTGAGAATAGAGCCCTTATTGGTCCTGCTTACTGCTATATATCCATGACCCAGAGCAGTGCCCAGTGCATAGAAAGTACCCAACAAATGTTTGTTAAATAACTCAGTTAACTACTGCAGGGTGGGAACTAAAACTAAAATTCATGTCTAGACTCCCCATCTAAAACTCTGTATTAGTTTGCTAGGACTGCCTTATCAAGGTACCACAAACTAGGTGACATACACAACAGAAATGTATTGTCTTAGTTCTGGAGGCTAGAAGATCCAGGTGAAGATCATGTTGGTTCCTTCTGGAGGGCTCCCAGGGAGTTTGTTCTGGGTCTCTCTCCTAACTTACCATAATTTTCTGACAATCTTTCATCTCCTTGGCTTCTGCACCATCCTTCTCTCTGCTTTCATCTTTGCAAGGCATTCTCCCTGTGTGTGTCTGTGTCCAAGGTTTCCCTCTTTGTAAGAATACCAGTCATAATGTGTTAGGCTATCCTACTCCAATATGGCCTCATCTAAACTTGAAAAAAACAAGCAGCCCTATTAAAAAGTGGGCAAAATATATGAACAGACAATTCTCAAAAGAAGACATACAAGCAGCCAACAGATACATGAAAAAATGCTCAGTCTCACTAATCATCAAAGAAATGCAATAAAACTACACCTAACTCCAGTCAGGATGGCCATTATCAATAACTCAAAAAACAACAGATGCTGGAGAAGATGCGGGGGCGGGGGGAAAGGGAACACTTCTACACTGTTGGTGGGAGTGTCAGTTAGTACAACCTCTGTGGAAAACAGTGTGGCAATTCCTAAAAGATCTAAAAATTAACCTCCCATATGACCCAGCAATCCCCTTCTGAGAATATAACCGAAGGAACTCAAATCATTCTACAAAAGAGATACCTGCGCACACATGTTTATTGCAGCATTATTCACAATAGCAAAAACATGGAGCCAACTGTGCTGCCCATCGAAAGTAGACTGGATTTTTAAAATGTGGTACATATACATGATGGAATATTATGTAGTCATAAAGAAGGACAAAATTATGAACTTTATAGCAACTTGGATGGATTTAGGGTCTGTAATACTCAGTCATCTATCACAGGAACAAAGAACTGGATATCACATGTTTTCACTCATAAGTGGTCCCTGAATGATTATCATAATACTATAAGAAAGGGATTGGCAGTAGTGGGAAACTGCCAGGGGAGGGAGTAGGGGGAGGGCACACTTCATCAGTAAGGGTTCCTGATCTCAAACCAGATGACATGTTGACCAAGTGAGTTCCAAACTTTGCCTATAAATGACCATTTGTATACCTAACCCTGAATTGTACTCCACATCTTTAAAATAACATTAAAAAGTCACTACATGATGTACTGGAAAACAAAAATCTACAAAGATCCTATTTCTAAATAAAGGCACATTCTGGGGTTAGGACTTCAACATATGAATTTTTTAAGGATACAATTCAACCTACAGCAGGCTGTTTCTGAATAGGAGGATGCAAGGTTGGAAAAGTTAAGGTACTGAGACATCACCAAGGAGCAAGGAGGGGACGGGGCTGCCAAGTCCTAGACCTGGGTGAGTGAGGATCCCACTTCTGGATCTGCATGGCCCAGTCTTGTGGGTGCGCAAGAGACTTTGATGAGGTCAGGCCCTAGTATGACCTTCATGTCATGGTCAGGGTACGGTCCCCAGAGAGTAAAGACTGCCCTAATTTGGGTTAAAGGAGGTAGGGAGCTTCAGTTTCCTTGGCTGGTGGGGGAGGGAAGCCTCTCTGTCTAGATTGTAGAGCAGAGGAAGGTTCATGCTCCCTACACCTCCCTCAGCCTCCTGTATTTTTTCTGAGTCTGGTAATAAAGCATAGTTGGTTTGTTATTTAAATAACTGCATGTGCCATTGTAATGCATCTTTTTATTGCCAGAGGCATTATTGCATTATCATCACTATTACTGGGTTTTCTCTTTGCAAAACTGGAATTTAAGCTAAAGTCTGCAGCGGTCCCTGAAAAAGAGTTCCCCAGACCTCTTTATTCATGAAAAATGCATCCCCAGGTCTTGGTTAAAGCTCTAACACCTAACCGAAAAATACAAGAGCTCTCTTTAGACCCTTAACAACGGTCAGTGTGTACAACAGAATGGAGTCCGGTGCTCAGTCCAGACCTGTTTTCCTGGAAATAAGGCCCATGGATGAGAACAAGTCCCTGTACTCCACATCCTAAGTTCAGAGAAAGTTCAGGAGTTGTTGCAAGTTACCTCCATCCCCTGGCCCTGAGCCACATGGGGCAAAGAAAGAGTACACTTTTCTTCCCCCAAAAGTGGGGAAAGGAGGGAATTCCCAAAAGAATCACTCATGAAATTTGGAGTCAATTACTTGGAGAAAAAAAGACAAATTTTCCCCCTAATTGGTTGCCTGCTTAGCTAGCAAAATGCATAGCCTTTCCTTACTAGAGGGAGAGATAACAACTGTAGAGCAAGAGTTGTCATGATTGGGAACTGCCCCTCTTTAAGTTTTTAGTTCTTTAGAAAAATGGAAGAAGGGTCCTTTGTGAGCCCACTGCCCCACCATTGTCTGAGGACATAGAGGAAACTGAGGGTCATTTCTCATTGGGAATCAGGTAGCACAAGGCAAAAAAACTGCACACATTAGATGAATGTACTGTGTGTGTTGAGCTCAGGGTCATCTAGAAGATGTGGCCTAATCTGTCAAGAGATATGTATCAGTTTACCAGGGCTGCCATAATACATTAATACAGACTGAGTGGTTTAAACAACCTCTGTGGAAAACAGTGTGGCAATTCCTAAAAGATCTAAGGATAGACATTTATATCCTCATAGTTCTGGAGGCTAGAAGGCCAAGATTAAGGTAAGCAGGTTTGGTTTCTTCTGAGGCCTCTCTCCTTGACTTGCAAATGTCTCCCTTTTTGTTGTATCCTCACATGACTTCCCCTTGGTCTGTGTGTATATTGTCTGTGTCCTAATCTCCTTTTCTTATAAGGACACCAGTCAGATTGAATTAGGGTCCACCCTAATGACTTCATTTTAACTTAATATCACCTCTTTAATAGTCCTATCTCCAAATATATTCACATTCTAAGGTACTAGGGGTTAAGCTTTCAACACAGGAATTATGGAAGAAGACACAACTCAGCCAGTAACAGACCACTAAGAGTTTAGGTAGCTGATGTGGGTGAGCGCCTTGACTGTGGGGCATGTAGGGGCTACCACTTTTCCTGATAAAGCCCAAGGACCATTGTGACAAGCCAGAGACTTGTCTGTAGCATCCCCTCCCCTACATCCAAGGAGAAGATATGAATGAAAGGAGAAATCCTCAAATCATGAAAGCCATGCATCCAGCCTAGGGGAGGCAGAGAGTGGGAAAAAAAGCTGTGAATCGGTATGACATTAAAGGTTAAAATTAAACAAGAATGAATCATCAAAACCAGAAGTAATATTTAATAACTGAACATGCACGAAATGAGATGCAGTTAAGGAGTTGCCATCTTCACAAAAAGCTGGGTCAGCATGGGTGAGGGAAGTTGGAGGGAAAAGTGAAACTGTTTCTTGCTTAACCCCAGAGAACTGAGATGTAGCTTCAATACGCTGATTTCATGTCTGTGGTGCAAGCAGAGAACCACAAAGCTTTCTGCAGACCTGATCCTGGGAGAGTGGCAGGTCCTATCAGTAGCTGGGGATTCTTCCCAGCACCAGCCTGGAGTGGATGACAGTTAGATTCTTGTCTCAGAAAAAGGGCAATGACTCAGAGTTACTTGTGACTAAAGGAAATAACCGTTGTTAATTGCATGGGCTCCTTATCTCCAACAATCTACAGTCAGAGCTGGCAGTTTGTGCCTTGGTCTATCCAGCTGTGCAGTTCTGTCTCATGTGACCATCTTGTCTGCCTGACAAGATTTTAAGCTCCGTTGAGAACAGAAACCAGGTCTTCTGTCTCATTTACATACAGAACATGTAGTCAGGTACTTCTTGGCTCCATGCTGATTCTGGAATTACTTCTGTTCCCCACCCCCACCATCATCACCACATCTTACACCCCTATCCCTCACCCCTTTCCTAATTTCTTTTTCCTCTAAACCTCAGTCTTAGCATCACCTTCTCTAGGAAGTTTTAGTCTGGACTGAGCGAAATTCCTGGCACCACTAGAATGTCAGATCTATGAGGATAGGGAATTTGCCCATTTGGTTGGCTCCTCTATCCAGCTCCAAGAAAGGAGCGTGGAACACAGGAGGTGATAAGTAGAGTCTGTCTGTCCAGGCAGAGGGTATGATTTGTCAACAGAGTTTCCTGGTAATCCTGGGACCCCTTGAAGCAGTCACAAATGTCAATCATCCTGTGACCCATGGTGCTGGCTGGAAACCCACCAGAGTCTGAGTTTTGTTTTAATAACTTGTAAAATTCAGAAGGAGCTCTATTCAGAACTCCATATTCTGAATATTGAGAGATAAGTACGAAGCCCCTATTAGAATCCATGTGCAAGAGGAGTGCAGATGTAATTGCAGTTCATTCTGGCATCTGAAATTGATTGTGGGCTCCTTCCTGGGGTGGTTGGGTGGGGTGGGGGCTTTCCCAGATGCAAACAGCACACATGTGACTAAAGCGCAGGCCTCACAGGGAAGCACGAGAGCCAGGTACTCCCCTCACATCGCATTCTCCCTCTGAAACATGGCTGACCCAGGAGCTCTACCCAGAGTCAGGGCAGCATAGGCTGACTCCCTGGGGCCTCTGCCCAGCCCTCCTTTGTAGCTCTGACTCTGGGTTGGGTGGAGGTGTCAATGCCATGTCCCACCTTATGTTACCGCCTGCTGGGAGGACCAGACAGGACACCTCTGCTGTATCTATAAATCTTTGATATTCTGTGAGGGCTGTGTATTCCTGTGTCCTTGAACAGGCTGGAGGAGGGACAGAGAGTCCTTGTGTCAGCTGGACAACCCCAGGAGAAACTTTGCACCTTCCTGGCTGTTCCTTTGTTAATGGCTTTCAGCCCTTATCTAGAAGAATCTGATTTGCTTTGTAAAGCTTGTTGAGGGCAAAATGTGTGTGTGGTGTGGTTGTGGGGTGGAAAGAACATCTCTTGAAATTCTCGTTGTTTTTTCCCCCATCCCTGAACGCTTTTAGGTTTTGAATTTGTATTCTCTGAGTGCTGTTTTCTTTTTGTTCAAATGTAAGCAGCTTAAGTATTTCTTTCCTTTTTAGAATTATACATACAGTTTCTTCCACCCTATCAGCTGTGGTGGAATAAAGAGCCCTGGACTGTAAGGAGACAGGCTGAGAGCTACCTGAGTTGGCACTTGGTATCTGGCAGGTTTGATTAAAAGCATTTAAAACTCTGACCAGCTTCCATATCTACAAAATGAGGAGTTTGCATTAAGAAGAGCCTCCAAATTAGATGAGAACTTAAGGTCAGACAGACCAACCCATAATAATTTCTAGCCTAAATGTTCAGTCTTAAATTGCTCTGGCTTTTTGTTTATTTTGAGAGACTAGGTCTCACTTCAAGTACCGTAGTATAACTGTAACTCACTGCGGCCTTGAACTCCTGGGCGCCTCAGCCCCTGAGTAGGTGGGATTACAGGATACAAGTCTGGCTGAGTTGCTCTGGTTTGAAAGTTTCCCATAGAGAACCTTATAGGACAGCACTGTCCAGTGTAATGTAAAATGTTCCACTAGCCACATAAAAAGAAATTAGCCACATTATAAAAAATAATAGTAACAGGTGAAATTAATTTCAATAGTCTATCTTCTTTAACTCACATTAAAATATTATTCCACATGTTATTAATACAGACATGATTGAAATATTTTACTTTTTTTGTACTAAGTCTTCACAATCGGTTATGTGCTTTATACTTATGGCACATCTCAGTTTAGAATAGCCACTTTTCATAAACTCAGTAGCCACCATATTGAATAGTATGGCTACAGAGAATTGCTGCCATGGCCACAAAGTGCCTCCTTCCCAAAGAGAAATTCAGAAATGCCAAGGCCCCCCTCTTGTTGGTCCTCCCAAAGAAAATAAAGTCAGGTGGGATAGATCACAAAGGCTCTGCCAATTCATTTCCTCATAAAATATTTTACTATATGCAGACTTGACTTCAGACCATCTTTCAGTATGTAAGAAAAGTTATTGTTCTGGATTTGCAGTTCCAACAAAAGCTTTTTAGTGGTGTCCATGGTTCCTTTTTGAAGGGAATGTCTTGTTAGAAATATCTTGTATTATCAGTATTGAGCAATGTTTTCCAAAGTGCTTTTCATGAACCACTAGGTTTGTGGGATATGAAGCGGTGTGAGCTGAATAAGAGATTTCCATGGCCAAAAATGTGGGGAATATTGATTAGGAAAATCCAGTAGGTATCTTTACTGTAGAAATACTAAGACATGGCTCCCAGGTACAAGACTTCCAAAGCTAGTAAGATCCTTTTTGTGAAAAACATCTTAAGGGTCAGTAATCATGTGGGACCCCTAAGGCAATGCTGATTGGAGGATCTTCTCCCTGAGTCTTCCTTTAGGAAGTTCTTAAATTCATTTCCAAAAGTTTCTCTTGCCTTCCTAGCTCTAGAGCCTGTTGCTGATACATCCTCCAAAAAGAAAAACTAAAATAAATGTCAATAAGGAGTTATGATAATGACGCTAATATTGGGAAAGTTAGTATCTGTTATGAGTCAGATTCACTGTCTTTCTCCAACACATGTTAATAATTCTTTCATAGAGCTAAGACAGTAAATGTACATTTTATTTTTAAGTGGCAGTTTAATTTAAATTTATTTTGTTTGATTTCTTTAGTGATCCTGTTAAGTATAACAAATATGGCAGCTTTGGATTTTCAAATGGTCAGAATATAAGGAAAATAAATTCTGCTTCTCTCTGCCATCATTCTTCTTATTCATAGAAAAGAAAAAATGTTCCCATATAAGATTAAAAGTTCTATACTTTTATGTCCATATTTATTTCATACTTCAATAGCTCATATTAGAGAAAAAGTCACAAAGCCATTTACAGTTTATTAATTCATCCCACTATGAAATCTCTTTATAATGGGGCTTTCAGGTCATTTCCCTTTCTTACTGAAAGATACCTCCTGGCACTTTAAATCAACTAAATTAGAAACAAAGCCATTATAGTTATCATCTCTCTACTTAGAGATGGGTCAAAACTTAGCATTTTTCTCCAGGAATTTAGGTCATGTTAATAGAAACTGTATTTTTCTTTTTAGAACGCAATACTGACTTCTAACAGTCTAGTCCATATGTGAGAAGCATATAAAGTTAATCATTCTGTTTTGGTGCCAGTGTGTTGTGTGCAAAGAGAAGCTGTAAGCTACAGCTGTGTGGAGTAAAAATTGTGAACTTTACTCGCTTGCACATGTGAGACTTCAGTAAACTAAATTAAATGTTGCTTAACAGAACTTGAGAGTTGAAGGTTGGGAGAGAGGACTGCTAAAATTTTATTAAGGTTTGAATTTAGTAGGGTGGTTTCATTCTTTACATTTCACAAGGGTGGTTCAAGTTATACAAAAACCAAATCAACTGTTTTCCAGATGATTGGGTTTGGCTTACCCACAACAATAATAATGACTGGGCAATCAATGGGATCTCTGTTTGGTTGACCTGATTTGGTGTGTAAATGACCAAAAGAATTCAGACATCATCTAAAGTCAATTGGGTTCAATCAGTTTGGCCAGGAAGCAATCCCATAAACTATTCAGTGGTCTTCCTTGAATAATAATTATTATTCCAAGGAAGGACTATTCCATATCACTAGCTTCTTTATAAAAGGACCTAGTATGAACATGCATGTGTATGTGTATATTCTTGAGAAAAACTATAGCACCTTGAGAATCCAGAAAATAAGCAGAGGCATACTGAGAAAGGCGGTAAAATCTGTAAAATGATCACAGTGTAATTAGGGAATCTTGATGGGTTTTCTTGGTGTTAATGCTTAGTTCTATGACCTTGGGCAAGAGACTTGAATATACTTTACCTTAGTTTTCTTTTTTTGTGAATTGGCATCATGGCTCATAAGGTTTTTGTATTAAGTAATTCATTTTAAACACTTAGCAAAGTATCTACTACAATGTAGATAAATGTTAGTATTTAAATATTGTTCACTCTAAAACCTGGAGCAGAGTGATAAATTTGGTGCAAAATAAGTGGATTTCCACATTTATTTCCTTAATTTCTAATGGTTTTTAAAAAATAAAGTGGTAGGCCGAGCTCGGTGGCTCAGCCTGTAATCCCGTGCTTTGGGAGGCCGAGGTGAGTGAATTGCCTGAGCCCACGGGTTCGAGACCCACCTGGGCAACTTGGCGAGACCTCCTCTCTATAATAAATTTAAAAAAAAAAAAAATTAGCCGGGTAGCGCGCACCTGTAATTCCAGCTACTTGGAAGGCTGAGGCGGAAGGATCGCCGGAGCCCAGCAGGTCGAGGCTGCGGTGGCCGGGAGCAGCCACTGCACTCCAGTCTGGGCGACAGAGTGAGATTCCAATTCAAAAAATAAATAAATAAATAAAATAAAGGGGTAGATAACATTATGCAGTACTATGAATGGGTTTGTTCTGACTCTTACTCGCTCTCACTCTCACTCGCTTTCTCTGTTGAGAGTTTGAGATTTTTGTGTTTTAAAAACAATACCTTAAGATAAACAGGGAGACATGGTGGCTTGCTTGAGCCCAGGAGTTTGAGGCTGCAGTGAGCTATGATTGCACCACTGCACTTCAGCCTGGATTATAGAACAAGACCTTGACTCTTAAAAGAAGAAGATAAATAGGAAAAAATAAAATATGCCTCCAAACCTCAAATTCTCTAATTATTTTCTTTCCTAGTCATCCAATCCAATATTTAAAAGGAGGCTCTGAGCAATAGACAGGTGGATAGTCTATAAAATTCTGATTAACTGAAAACCCTAATTAATAGAAGTTTTGTAAATCTCAAAATATATTTTGAACTTCATAAATATGTACAATCATTGTGTGTCAATTATAAATTAAATATATATATAGTATGTGCTGAAGAGATTGTTACTAAGCTGAGCTAAGTGATTTAGCTTAAACTAAAACTCCTTGGCCAGCTAGGTTCTCTAGAGCTTCCATGTGGCTCCAATCAAATTCCCTGCACCATCAATATCTGCATCTCCACTCACCATTGGAACTCTATTAACAGTAAATTTAACAGGAAACCTTATTCCCCAAACTCAGTAAACATTCATACAGCCCTCTGGAGTGGATGAAACCCAAATATTAAGAAGGCAAGTCACTCAAGCACTCCTAACAAGTAAGTGGCCAGTCTGAGACAAACCCCAGGTGATTTGACTCCAAAACTCACATTCTTAACAACGTACCTCTGCATCAAATAGCCTGAGCGAAGAGTCTGGAATATGAAAGGATCGCAGCAGGGCCAGAAACCAGCAAAGAGTTCATAGTCTGTGGAGGGAACTGAGGTGAGCTGGGCCTGCTGGGTGGCATATTAAATAAAAGCCCAATGCCACTCAATTCATTCATTCACAAATATATACTGAATACTTACTACATGCTAGATATATAGTGCTAAGCACTAGGTATGGGGTGGGTAATAGAATAGTGTCTACCCTTATGCAACTTAAAATCCAGTGGGAAGTCACAGGCTCAGTGTTAATTAGATTCAGGGGCAGCTTTCAGTGTTGCATCATTAATGAACATCTTTGACTTTGAGGAGATGTGGATATAAGAGAAATATTTAAACCATAAATCTATTTCGTTCCGTTTACAACTCATCCATAGTGCTACACTAACTGCAAAATGGTTCACGGTCAACTGCTTATCTTCTCAGGATAATAAGCTGTAAGTGTTCTTGGATGACTGAAAGATGTGATACTGAAGTTTGCCAACAGATGGTATGACCAATTTCTAGGAGGCAAGGGTAGACACATTGTAAAATGTTCTCATGCATTGTAGTGTTTTGTTTTTTTCAGTATCTATGTGAGATCGTGGACAAAGGGCCCTTTGCAAGTCTTACAGCAGGTGCTGAAAGATATTTTTTAAATTAATAAATAGCAATAGAAATAGATACTTAGAACTTGGCTTCAAAGAGGTTGTAACCCCTGAAAATCAAATCATCTCTAAAGATTAATACCAGTAAGAGATAGCATATTTGCACTGACTTGAAAAAACTCAGACATAACTGTATTGATTAACTGTAGCATCTACAATTAGTATAGAGTTGTAATGCTTGTAGAGTTCCTTTGTCAGATAAATAATCTTTGTTCGTCTTTCTTCTCAGTAGGTTCTATTTCTTCAGAAAACAATCAATAATTAATTATATCACAAGTCTGTAGGATAAGACTTTAATTTAGAAAGTTTTTTTGAGCCGGGCTTGGTGGCTCAGTCTGTAATCCCGTGCCTTGGGAAGCTGAGGTGAGTGAATTGCCTGAGCCCGCGGGTTCGAGACCCGCCTGGGCAATTTGGTGAGACCTCATCTCTACAATAAATCAAAAAACTAGCTGGGCGTGGCAGTGCGCACCTATAATTCCAGCTACTTGGAAGGCTGAGGTGGAAGGATTGCCAGAGCCCCAGCAGGCCGAGGGTGTGGTTGCCGGGAGTGGCCACTCTACTCCAGTCTGGGTGACAGAGTGAGACTCCAACTCAAAAAAAAAAAAAGAAAGTTTTTTTGAAATCAATTATTTTGGATACAATTATTTGGATAAAATATTACAGTTCCAAAAGCCAAGGTCTTATTAAATGATGCCTGTACTTAAGAAATAAAACTTACATCCACTTCATTCTTCAATGCCACGAAATATATAAGGTTCAGTAGAATAAGCCTTTCTAGCCACTGGCATTTTATGAATTGGTTATACATACATATATATTTTTAATAAATATATTATTTATATTATAAAAATAAATAAAATATATAGTATATGCATACACACACACACACACACACACACACACACACACATACACATACCACACACACACATGTATTATGAGCTTAGATATGAGTAATGCTGGCCAATCAGGCATGTTGCAAGTTTTGTTTTCTGTAGAATACTGCCTTTCTCAGTGTGCCTCTCCTTATTTTCTGGATTCTCAAGTTGCTAGTTTTTCTCAAGGATATACACATATGCATGGATGTTCATACTAGGTGTTAGGTACCAAAATCCGAGTAAAGGAATCTCAGTGGAACCTCCAAAAATGTTAGGTTAATGAATGATCTTGCTGGGACTTCCAAAATGTTAGGTTAGATCCACCAGAATAGGGTTACACAATTCAGTACTGTGTGAAAGATGCAAAGAATTGCACAGAAGTTAGATTAGAAAACATTGTTTATTTAGAAAGTAAATTATAGAGGAGATTCACCTCCCCAAGGTAGGGGAGGGTGCCAAAGCTAGGAATCATGATGACCAGATCTCAAGGAACCACATGGTCAGACCATAGCTTAGCAAAGCAATGGTGAATGGGGGGAGGAGGGGAGAGAGAGAGAGAGGAGAGATATTCACTTCCCAAAGTAGAGGAGTAGGCCAAACCTTAGGAAAACATGGCCTGGCCATAGCTCAAAGAACACATGTGGGAAGGTTATTAAGGTGACTGGGTGGTGGTTTGTTCCATGTCATTACAGATGGCAGGTATACACAGGTACTGATGTCAGGTGATGGACAGCAGGCAGATGGGTGGGTTAGCCTCATGACGGTTACCATGTTGATGGGGTCTGTGTCCTGAAGGTCATGAAGAGCTGATTAGGTTAACTTATTTACAAAACAAGCTGGGGAGGTGGTTGTAAAGCAATTATCAATAGCTACCTCTGAGAAACCAGTTCTGTCTTTGGCTGGAAATTAGAGGGTAAAGTAAAGTGAACTACTAGAAAGACAATCAGATTTAGGCAATGTTAAAATGACTCCTCTTTGGCTATATTAACTCCATGTTATGTCCTTTCACTAGGTCCTTTGATAAAGGAGCTAGTAATATGGACTAGTCCTTCCTTGGAATAAAGCAAAAATAATTGGTAAATATGAAAATCAGACTTGGCTATCTACAGATCAAATGCTAGCCTTGAACAATTTCAGAGATCCAATAGAAAATAAAGTTCATATAAGTGTTGATTGCCTTCACATTAGCACCCAGTTTTTCAAAATGGTTGGTATTTGCCAATATGCAAATAGAAAGAAGAATAATTTCTTACTAGGAGAATAGATATTATGAAGGTGTTGAAGGTAAACACTTTGAATTCATTAATCTTATAAACACTGCAGAGGGGGAGCAAAAAAATTATACCTTTGTCTTCTCCCTCATGTGCTAAGGAATAAGAATGATATAAAAATTTGAGAGCTGAATAAACTCACTGTAGCCATAGTAGCAAAGTGACAAAGGAGGAATAACTGAAGAGACTATAGCAACAGAGATTGCTGATTGCTCGTGGTCAGCTGTGAAGAGAACATCAGCAAATTAATATCCAGGCCTCGATAAAACTATGATCTATGTTTCCTTCATTGATCTGAGTCAGGCTTTCATCATCAGTACCCCCTTCTGTTTCCTACCAAACTTCTGAGAAAGAATATATTTTGCAGATTTTATTTTTATCTTGTTTACTTTGTTCTTATTTCTCCCACCTCAGAGATCTTTTAGGGTGCATTTCACAACCATAGAATTTCAGAGCTGAATGGAAGCCCAACACTACGCAACTTTTTTGGCTCCAATTCGCATCTACAGTTATGGTACTTACTCATTTGTTTGTTATTCAGCATGATGTTGATTTTTTTTTTTTTTTTTTTAGCAACACTGTTTACTGTGCTGACCAACCCTCTAATTTACAGCTTCGTGAAGTTCTCACATGTCCTGGCCCACAGATGTCATACAGTCTTTAATTTTTTTGTTTTGTTTTGTTTTGGCATCAGGTTGATATTACACTGTTCCTTGTAGTTCCTTCTCACAGAATGTTTCACCCCTGTCTAAACCACATGACTGACATTGATCTAGGTGATGTTGTGTAGCTTTAAAGGGTGTGTACCATGGGTGCCCTGACAGAATGGTATGGCACATAAGTGCAGAATGACTGATCTACTCAAACTCCTCATTTGTCATATGGTACAAGTGAGTCGTAGGAAGTAGACGTGGTCTTCTTAAGTCAAGGTCAGGACTAGGATAAGATCCATGTTTCTTAGTTTCAAGTTTAGTGTCCTTTTTGTTGCTTCCATGCTAAAGAGAGAGACTTTAAAGAGCATTTATAGTTCCAAGCACTGAATCATCATCCTGCACAATGGGAAGTTAATAGCATTTTGTTTTCTGAAGCCCTGTGTAGCTTTTTCAGTCTTCATGAAAACACAAGGAAGCATAGGTGTTGTGGAAAATCATGCGACTGACCCACTATCAATAGATAAGATGTGTTGAACAGATTTTGGGGGAAGGAATCTTTTAAATCTGTAGTAATCCATTTATTCTCTCCTGCCTGAGCATTTTATTTGGGATTCTAGTACATAGCACTGTGTATTCACTAGAATGAGTCTCCAATACCTGGTATCCTAAGCGTCCATCCTTGGTCACAAAGCTAAATGGCCATTCTACTTGAAGGCCACTGGAAGAGAGAGCAAACTTTTGTCCATGTTTCCACCAGTGACTTATGATACTTTAGCAAAGTCTTTCTTTTCCCCAAATTGTACCCATAGTTAGTATTTTCATTTTCAAGTAACTTGGTTTTTTTGTTTTGTTTTTTTTGAGTTGGAGTCTCACTCTGTTGCCGAGACTGGAGTGCGGTGGCCACTCCCGGCCACCGCAGCCTCGACCTGCTGGGCTCCGGCGATCCTTCCGCCTCAGCCTTCCGAGTAGCTGGAACTACAGGCACATGCTACCACACCCGGCTAGTTTTTGATTTATTGTAGAGATGAGGTCTCGCCAAGTTGCCCAGGTGGGTCTTGAACCCGCGGGCTCAGGCAATCCACTTACCTCAGCTACCCAAAGCACGGGATTATAGGCTGAGCCACCGAGTCCGGCTGTAACTTGTTTTTGTGCTTACAAGAGTAAAATAATAAATGTTTTAATGCTATTTTTAAATGTCTAATTTAAAAATTAAAAGCTTCCGGGGTGTTTGCCTTACAAGGTCTCTGGAACTCTCTGGAACTTTCAGGTTAACATTCTGTATCTGTCTTACTCATGTCTTCCAGATAGAATGCCTTCCATTTCCTGTCAAACTTCTGTTCAGCTTTCAAAATCAAGCTCATTCGTTGCCACTTTTCAGTTTTTCTTTCTCATTCTGTCAAGAAAACTTAGTATCTATTCTCTCATGTCACTTTATTCAGATTTATTATAATACTTTCCATTCTAAATTGCAATGAATTGTTTATATGTCACTCTTTCCCCTTCCCCTAAGAGCTTCTCTAGGCTAGCCTCTTCCTTGAGACAAAGAACTATACAGTTGTCTCTTGAACAACAGTGGTTTGAACTGCACAGGTTCGCCATGTTGCACCTTCTATGTGCCTATATGTGGATTTTTTTTCACCCAAACATGGATCAAAAATATAGTACTTATAGGATGTAAAACCTATGTGGAGGGCCAACTTTTTGTGTATGTGAGTTCTGTAGCATGACTTGAGTATGCATGAGTTGTGGTATACTCAGGAGTCCCAGAACTAATTCCTGACATATTTTGAGGAATGATTATTTATCTTCTATTTATCTTCTTAAGACCCACAGAAGGTCCTTAATTATTATTTCAAAGTATGAATAACAAACATCATTAAAATGAAAAGTGCCCTACTTCAAAACTCTCTCTCTCACCCTGACCCTAGATCATGTACAGGTACCCAAAGTTCTCATCAGTAGAATCATTTCATTAATATTTTGTTTCTAGAAAGCTTTCAATATCATGGAAACTTCTCACCTGAGTGAACTAATGCATTTATCTACCCATTAACAAATTACACCTGGATTAAGTGTTGAGAATAGTAACCTGAAGGTTTGGAACAAAGACAAAATGAGATTTCATGGAAATATGGAGATGTGTACTGCATAGAAAAGTTCAAGGGTGGAATGAGTAAGTAGGGAAATTGACTGTTGGAATAGGGAAGAGACAGCATTAAAGCCATGCTGCACCTTCAGAAGGGAAAATAAAGTGATGAACACATGTGTGGGGAACTTGAATATATCCTTTGCCTAAATTATGATTTTGCCCAAGACTAGTCCTGACTGGACTGAAAACCACTGTGCTGTGTATGGATGTTGCCCTGAGATTGGAATAAGCCATTCTCGCACCTCAGCGACACATGGATGCTGACAGACATGTGTATGTGGATTTCTTTTTTTTTTCTTTTCTTTTCTTTTTTTTTTTGAGTTGGAGTCTCAATGTGTCACCTAGGCTGGAGGGCAGTGGCACACTCCCGGCCACTGCAGCCTCAACCTGCTGGGCTCCGGCGATCCCTTCGCCTCAGCCTACCAAGTAGCTGGAACTACAGGCATGCGCCACCATGCCTGTCTATCATTTTTTTTCTTAATAAGTCAAATCTTATCAGATGAATGTTGTATAAATGTCAGTAGTCTAGGCTCTAGTAATTTTGTGAACATACATCATGTCATGTTGCAGCCATGTTATTTCCAGGCAAACACCACCAAAAATTGGGAAGAAATTTCTTCATTTAGCTCTAAGAAGAAATTCTTGTTGTTAAACTGAATTGGCAACTTCTGCCAGTGTGGCAATAAAATGCAGAAAACGGAGCTGCTCCACTACTGATTGTTAGGAAAGAGAAGCCTTGTTAGCTCCTTGAACAAGTCTGGGATTCAGTACAGTTGTTTGCCAGGCTGACATCTTGTTTATGCGTCTTTTTTTTTTTTTTTTTTGAGTTGGAGTCTCACTCTGTCGCCCAGACTGGAGTGCAGTGGCCACTCCTGGCCACTGCAGCCTCGACCTGCAGGGCTCCGGTGATCCTTCCACCTCAGCCTTCCAAGTAGCTGGAATTACAGGCGCACGCTACCATGCCCGGCTAATTTTTTTAAAATTTATTTATTGTAGAGATGAGGTCTCTCCTGCCCAGGCAATCCACTCACCTCAGCCTCCCAAAGGTGCGGGATTACAGGCTGAGCCACCGAACCCGGCTGTTTATGAGTCTTAAAGCTTAAGGAAGGAGGAGAGAGTTTCTATTTTTTTCTCTTGCACTAAAACTTGAGATCTCTGGGTCAGAAATGTATAAAGCTGTAGTGTACATTCTAAAGAAAAAAGACAGTGAAAGCATTGGTTTGACTTCCTTCAAGCAGATTGTCTAGAGGTGTTAAGCAGAAATTCCTGAAAATGTCAGACAACTGCCAATTAAAAGTCAATACAGAAATGAGGAAGGGATTTCCTTTGGGTTTTCATTTTCCCACATGCATGATGAAGGCAAAGTTGTGTATTCAGAAAAGAAAGTGAATTTGTTATCTGTGCATACCTTTTTTTGGTAAAACAAATGGGAAGACAGGCTGCTCTCTTATTTACTCTTGATTCATTCCTTCTACAAAACGACAACTCCTATAAATGGTCATGCACCATATAATGATGTTTTGGTCAATGACGGACTGCATCTATGACTGTGGTTGTACGATTATAATGGAACTGAAAAATTCCTATTGCCTAGTGATATTGTAGCCTTTGTAATGCATACTCGTCTGTGTTTGTAGTGATGCTGGTATAAACAAACCTACAGTGCTGCCTGGTATATAAAAGTGTAGCATGTACAATTATGTACAGTATATAATGCTGGATAATCATAATAAATGACTATGTTACTGGGTTTGTGTATGTACTTTACTATACTTTTTGTCCTTATTTTGAAGTGTACTCCCAGTTAAATAGGTTAAAAAAAAAAGCTTACATCAGGCAGGTCCTTTTCCTTCAGTAGGTATTCCAGAAGAAGGCATTGCTATCATAGAAGACGACAGCTCCATGAATGTAATTGTCCTTGAAGACCTTCCTGTGGGACAGGGTGTGGAGGTGGAAGACAGTTATACTGAATATTCCAACGCTGTGTAGGCCTAGGTTGATGTGTGTGCTTGTGTCTTTGAGTTTATCAAAAAAGTTTAAAAAGTAAAATAATAATAATAAAAGATTTTAAGAGTTAAAAACTTATAGAATAAGGATATAAAGAAAATCATTTTTACAGCTGTACAATGTGCTTATAAACTATTATTTCAAAAGAGTCAAAAAGTTTTTTAAAATTTAAAAGCATATAAAGTAAAAAAATTATGATAAGCTAAGGTGAATTTGTTATTGAAGAAAGAAAAATGTTTTTATAAATTTAGTGTAACCTATGTGTACAGTGATTATTAAATCGACAGTAGACCGGGCTCGGTGGCTCAGCATGTAATCCCACACTTTGGGAGGCCGAGGTGAGTAAACTGCCTGAGCCTGTGAGTTCGAGACCCACCTGGGCAACTTGGCGAGACCTTATCTCTACAATAAATCAAAAAAATTAGCTGGGCATAGTAGCGCGCACCTATAGTTCCAGCTACTTGGGAGGCTGAGTGGAAGGATCACTGGAGCCCAGCAGGTCAAGGCAGTAGTGGCTGGGAGCGTGCCACTGCACTCCAGTCTAGGCGAAAAAGTGAGACATCAACTCAAAAAATAAAAAATTAAATAAATAAAATAAATAAATAAATAAATAAATTGACATTAGTGTACAGTAATCTCCTGGCCTTCACATTCACTCACCACTCACTCACTGACTCACCCAGAGCATCTTCCAGTCCTGCAAGCTCTATTCATAGTAAGTTTCCTATGTAAGTATACTGTTTTTATCTGTTGTACCATATTTTTACTGTACCTTTTCTATGTTTAGATGCATTTAGTTACACAAATACTATTGTGTTATAATTGCCGATAGTATTCAGTACAACAGCATGCTTGTACAGGTTATCGTCTTGGAGCAACAGTTTATTCCATATAACCTAGGTGTTGTCGACCTAAAAAAAGACACTAGAGAATATTACCTCTAAATATGTTGGGTTTGCTCAGGAATAGAAATAAAGATTATAATCTGGAATGCGTGAAATGGTAAGCTGCCAGTGCATTCGATGAGGGAAGGGCAAAAGGAGTTTTTATGAGCAAAAAAAGATTTACATAAAGTTCATTGGTTCCAGAGAGTCAAAGCCAGAATTGGTGTCAGTTCATTGGTGAAGATGCTGTTACTGGGTAAGTGTCGTCACAACAACTTAAATGAATTACTGTGGTCCTATGGAACGTCTAGCGATTAACCTTATCAAAGCAGGAGATGTGTGAAGGATGCAAAAGGTTTTGTGAGGTTTTTAGAAAGTCCTTGGAAACAGTTCTTATCTCAGACCTGTAAGCATAAATAAGCCTCCTCTTCTGGCCTTTGCAGCCCTTTTTTGTCTGATCTGACAAATGTGATTTCATTCTGGTATCTTCAACTTTTGTAGTGTGCAGAGGTTGTATCATCTAGGTTTGTGTAAGTACACTCGATGATATTCATGCAATGATGAAATCCCCTGTGATTCCTTTCTCAGAACATTCCCCTGTCATTAAGCAGCACATGATTGAATATAAATTATCCATGTTTTTTTCATATGAGATTGGGCCATATCCAAGTGGGCTGGGAACTCTTTTATTCTGCTCTGCCCATTTATCGATATTAGTCCTTAAAGTCGTAGATAAATGCCAAGGGAGAAAGCAAACTACAGAACAAAATTTAGCATCACGCATGATCTCCTTTTCTTGGCTTCCCACAGCTGAGTCATATTTTGTTGCTATTTTAAGTTACCTCGGTGGATCAAATCTAAAGCAAGTCTTTTTAATAGATTTCGGCTAGATGGTCTTGTAAAGACAAACTAAATTTTTTTTAGCATACAAAATACTATGGTATTTTTGTTGGATGTTTTTATGCAACTAAGTACTGAATTTAACTCCTTGCATTTATTAGCTAGTGTTAGAAACTTAAATCAGAACATTTTCATTACTGCAAATATCACACTAGCATAGATCTGTCCTGAGCTGTCACCAGATGCAAACTGGGCCACTTGCTGCCCGAAGCTAAACTCAAGAGATGAGAGATGGTATAAGGAAAGTGACTTTATTCCAAAAACCAGCAGATAGGGAAATGGCTAGGCTCATGCCTCCAAACAGACCATTTCAACTTTTGGACTGTGTGCAGGGGTTTAAAAAGGGAAACTAGGTACAGGGAGCCTATGGGAGTGACAATGTGTGCTGGCCTATGTAGCTTGTTCTGGTGGCTATTTTGAGTTATTGCCTGTTTGGTGCTATCTCAGAGTTGTAGATTAATTGCAGCTTTGAGGTAGTCTCCAGGTGGGGAAGAATTCTACTGGGGGTCCAGTTTGCGACAAGATAGCCCTGAAACTTTTAAGCAAACACGTAATTAAATAAGTGAACACACTGCAAGGGACTCCCTAGTGGGAGAAGGGAGAGAAGATTAAAAACCTTTTAAAATGCATTCTGAAATGAAGTATTTGATTATAAAACTAGCATCCCAAACATTACCAATACAACCTGTTGGTAAGATACCAATACAACCTGTTGGTAATGTGTAGTTCATTGCTTACCTCAGTGAAGGGGACCACCAGCTCTCAAAACTTTGGCAGTGTCTTGGAAAAGGAAAGCCAAAGTTAGAATTTATTGAGAAATCAACTTTGATTTAAGGCAGGTTTTTCAAAGTGAGGGCCCTTGATTAGGATTATCCAGAAGAGGTGGAAACAGCAAGGAGAGGATTTTGAAAGGAGGAAATCATAGAATCATAGGGCATGAACTGTCAGTTTGTACTTTCCATGGAAGAGCTGATGAGTCTTTCAGGATGTTCCTATAATAAGTAATCTAACCATTTGCCTGGGCTGGAGACTCCTGGAAAAATGAAAGTCATGCTAATGGAGACAGAAATTGTACAAAGTCATTATAACATTGGTAGTAAGTATCCAAGGTGACTGTGGGATACACAGTATATCTTAATAACTTAATCTTAATAACTAAAATAAGCCGGGCTCGGTGGCTCAGCCTGTAATCCCACGCCTTTGGGAGGCTGAGGTGAATGGATTACCTGAGCCCGAGGGTTTGAGACCCGCCTGGGCAGCGAGACCTCATCTCTACAATAAATCAAAAATTAGCCAGGCATGGTAGCGCGCACCTGTAGTTCCAGCTACTTGGAAGGCTGAGGTGGAAGGATAGCCGGATCCCAGCAGGTCGAGGCTGCGGTGGCCAGGAGCGGCCACTGCACTCCAGTCTGGGTGACAGAGTGAGACTCCAACTCAAAACAATAACAACAACAAAAAACTAAAATAACTCAATCTTGCAAGAGATGAACTGAAACATCTGATCTTTTATAAATAGCTCTTTGTATTCATAGAAATTTGATACAAACAGTTTATTACACTTCCCCATTGCTTTGCAATCATTTCTTAATTTATTAGCCTATTTCTTATGTTTGGAAGGTTAGTGAAAAAAGGAAAATTTCTCAAACAAATGCCTATCAACAGTCACCACTGTAACTCTGCAACAAGTCCTATAAACCCAGAGGGTACAGCAAAGGGAGACTGAATTCTATGCTTGATTATTGAAAACAACAACCCATCATTCTAGGCAATTCTTAAAAGGCAACTAAAGATGAAATCATGGGTGCTGGGTAGTTTCCAAGCAAGGAAAATCCTCTGAAGCAGGTGGAAAATTGCCATCCTTTAAAAGTTCCAGCTCTGTCTTCAGCCCACTTGTCTTTTCCCCTTTAAGTTGGAAGCAGATAAATTATGTGAGATCATTGCAAACTTCAGTTCAGATTCTCTTTTAACACAGTTCCTGCATAGGATATAAATTCCTTTGGATGCCTCTGACTTCCATCTTCTCTTTCCAACACACGATGGTAGTCAGTTTTGAGAAGCACAGGAGGGTTCTCTGGGGCAATGAGGGATGCTTAGCTGGGAAGAGGCTGTCTAGGGGTGAGCACTAAGGATGCTTAACATGTGAAAGAAGTGTGAGCACTGTATTTACATTTAAATTAAAAGGAAACCTCGTATTGGTTATGTTTCTGAAAGGTGTGTGTGGCACATCTGCTGAGGTCTATTGTTTATTCATGCTGTAAATCCTTTGAAATACGTTAAAATACTTCCCACTCATTATAAAGCTCCTGCCACCCCTGGATTACGACTTTGATGTCACCAATCCTGCTTCAAAGGGTTCTTTCTGGGCTATTAATCACAGTTTAGCCTCTGAAGATATCGCCAGAGAAAACATTTGGACATCTTTGTGCTAGACTTGCTAAAACTTTGAAATCTTGAGCATCTTGACTATGCACAAATTGCAGCACTTCCTTTCACTGACAACTTTTTATTTGGTTACAGAATCAAATGACACTGTAGGTTAAAAATGCAAACAAATCACTCCACACTCTTGGTTTAGGGGATGGGGGATCAGAGAGGTGGTGAAGGGTAGGGGGTGAGGAGTAGGAGGGCAGAAGAGAGTCTGAGCAGGCCACTCAGACCCCTCAAAAGTGAAGAGTGGTAGAAATCTGAGTGGCCCAGCTTTGCCTTATCATTTTTTCTCATCTTGCATGGTTTTTTGGCTAACCAGTGATTACATAGTGAATTGTTAAGATTCTCAGGTTTTCTCTTCTATTCAGCTCTCTGCTTTAAGAGTGCTGGGATTATAGGCGTAAGCCACCGCACTTGGCCTAAGACAGGGTTTTAATCATTGTTCTGCTACTCTTTCCTCATGTGACCTTCAGCCTCAATGTACATATTTCTAAAACACATGGTTTAGCATGGACACCACAGTAAAAAAAAAAAAAAAAAAACCTGTGTGAACTGTTCACAGCCAATAATAATAAACTACTGGTTGACATGAAGCAAGTTCTTGCTTTATACCAGTACTGTATTGGCAGTGCTTTTTGTGAATTATCTCATTGAATCTCCATAATAATTCTGGAAAGTATGTAGTGCTGTTTTCATTTTATAGGCAAGGGAAACTGAGGCTCTGAGATGTTGGTGTACAAGGTCATGCTCCTGGCAAATGTAAAACTCCATTGGGCCCCAGGACTCAGAGGCTGCTGCCTCCCTACCTACTATCCCATTGGGTCACTGGTGGTGACCAGGTTCCTTCCTATATGCTGAGAGATTAATGGGGTTCAGGGCTCACAATCCCAAATTATGGCCCCTTGGCCTATTGAGTATTTTAAGTTAAAGGAATCTGAAAAAAATGACAGAAGTGGGAATGTCACTCTGACCATCCACCCCCTTCTCCCTTGAAGCAGATCTTAAAACTTAGGAAGAGCCTTCTGACCTTCCCCTGAAGCAGGTCATAAGACCCTATTGTGAGAGGTGCCCTTCCTATACCCAGAGGAAAGAAGCATTCTTGTCTCGGAAGAAATAGGACACAGGTAGAATCTGAACAAACAAGTCTTGATAGGTTTCCCTAGTTTATTACCATTGGATCATACTCTGTTTTTCTCTTATAATTCTCTACTATTTTTCATATCTTTTCCTTATGCCACCTAAAACTTAGATTAAAAACATGTGCATGCTTTTTTCTTATTAATTTGTCTTTTGCTATGAGGCCCTCAGCCATGAACCTAGGATACATAGAGGAAACTATATTCTTCCTCTCCTATAGGATCCTTACTGCCTGATCTACTTATCACTGTCTATGTCTTAAACCCTTGGAATGGTGTTCTCTATTATCCATTTTTTTTCTCAGGAAAACTCCCTTCCGCATCTTTTTTCTTCTGAATTTATCTCTTTCGATGACTAGCAGTGCCCCAATTGAAGACGTTTTTCTTTTTGTTGTAGTAAAAAAGACATAACATGAAACCTATCCTTTTAACAAAATTTTAAGTGTACAGTATAATATCATTAACTACTGTGCACATGGTTGTACAGCAGATTGCTAGAACTTTTTCATCTTGCATGACTGATGTTCTGTATCCATTAAACAGCAGCTCCACATTTCCTTCTGCCTCTAGCCACTGGCAGCTACCATTCTACTCTCTGCTTTTGTACATTTGACTCCTATTAGATACATCATAGGAGTGGAATCATGCAGTATTGTACTTCTGTGACTGGCTTATTTCACTTAGCATAACGTCCTCCAGGTTTGTCCATGTTGTAGCACATGACAGAATTTCCTTCTTTATAAAGGCTGAATTTTCCACTGTATGCATATATCACATTTCTTTGTTCTTATATCTGTTGATAGACATTTAGTTTGTTTCTATCTCTTGGCTACTGTGAATAAGGTGCAATGAAATTGAAAGTGCAAACTTCTCTTAGAGATCTTGTTTTCAATTCTTTTAGTAGTGGGATTGCTGGATCATGTGGTAGATTTAATTTTTGAAAATTAACCTCTAGGCAGGTGCAGTGGCTCATGCCTGTAATCCCAGCACCCTGGGAGGCAGAGGTGAGAGGATTGCCTGAGCCCAGGGGTTCGAGATCAGCCTGGGCAACTTGGCAAGAGCTCGTCTCTACAATAAATAAAACGATGAGTTGGGTGTGGTGGTGCATGCCTATAGTTCCAGCCACTTGGAAGACTGAGGTGGAAGGATTGCCTGAGCCCAGCAGGCTGAGGCTGTGGTGGCCATGATCATGGCACAGCACTCCAGTGCAACAGAGCAAGACTCCAACTCAAAAAAAAGAAAAACAATAAAAGAAAGAAAATGAACCTCTCACAATATATCCTTTGTTTTATTTTCTGTAGTTGCTGCACCATTTTACATTCTCAACAATGGTGAAAATATGTTCTAATTTCTCCACATCCTCTTCAACACTTGTTATTTTCTGGGTGTTTTTTTTTGTTTGCTTGCTTATTTTTGATGATGACCGTCCTAACAGGTATGAAGTGATATCTCATCTCATTGTGTTTCTGATTTTCATGTCCCTGATGATTAGGTCCCTGACCTTTCCATATACCTGTTAGCCATTTTGTATTCCTTTTTTGGAGATAATGTCTATTAAATCCTTTGCCATTTTAAAGTTTTTTTCCTACTTAGTTGTAGGAGTTCCTTATCTATTCTAGGTATAAATACCTTATTAGATATATTTTGCAAATATTTTCTCCTATTCCATAGTTTCTCTCTTAAGTCTCTTGATTATTTCCTTGGCTACACAGAAATTTTAGTTTTATATAGTCTCATTGTCTGTTTTTACATTTGTTGCCTGTGTCATTTCCAAATAGTTGTTGCCAAGACTAATATTATTAATGTTTTCTCTTATGTTTTTTTCTGCTATGAGTTTTATGGTTTTCTTATATTTAAATCTTTAATCCACTTTAAGTTGGATTCTGTGTGGTGTAACATAAGGGTTCAATTTTATTCTATTGCATGTGGATGGATATACACTTTTCCTAACACCATTGTTGAAGAGATTAATTTTTTTGCCATTGTAGTGTCTTGACACTCTTGTCAATGATCATTTGATCATATATATATGTATGTTTATTTCTAGGCACTCTATTCTAATTTCATTGGTCTATATGCCTGTCTTTATTTCAGTAGCATATATTTTGATTACTGTAGTTTTGTAATATATTTTGAAGTCAGGAAATGTGAGTCATCCAGCTTTGTTCTTTTTTCTCACAATTGTTTTTTAATTCCTTTGTGGTTCCATATGGATTGTAGGATTTTTTTTCTATTTCTGCAAAAGATGCCATTGAAATTTTGATAGGGATTACATTTATTTGTAGATAGCTTTGGATAGTATGGACATTTTAACAATAATTAAATATTCCAATCCATAAACAGTGATGTCTTTCCATTTATTTGTGCCTTCTTTAATTTCTAGCAATGTCTTATAGTTTTTCATGTATAAACATTTGCCTCCTTGGTTAAATGTAATCCTATTTTTTTATGCTATAGTAAATGAAATTGTTTTCTTAATTTTTCAAATATTTCACTGTTAGTGTGTAAAAATAAAACTAATCTTTGTATATTGATTTTGTATTCTGCAACTTTACTGAAGTTAGTTCTAACATATATTAGTTTTAATAATATTTTTATGTGGAATCTTTAGGGTTTTCTACACATAGGATTATGTCATCTGTAAACAGAGATAATTTTATTTCTTCCTTTCTGATTCAGATGCCTTTTCTTTCTTTTTCTTACCTAATTGCTTTAGCTAGTACTTCCAGTACTATGTTGAATAGTGGTGAGTGTGTGCATCCTTGTTTTGTGGGAAGATATTGAGACTATTACATATGAATTTTGTGGGCCTCTGGAAGAGATTTACATAGGAGTTTTTGGTGGTTCCGAGATCCTCTTGATATTACATAATAAAATTTATTTGTATTAAATATAAAGTAAATATATTCTTGATCCTAGAGAAAAACCTTTCCATTTTTTACTGTTGAGTATATTGTTAGCTGTTGACTTTTCATATATGGCCTTTATTGAGGTAATTTCACATACGGACTTTATTAAGGTATGCTGAGGTAATTTTATTCCTAATTTGCTCAGTAAATTTAATATTTTTATGTTGTTTCCTTTTTGCTTATAAAACTAACATAAATTCAATTTACTTATAATTTACAAGTTATTTGCAACTTATAGATAATTATTATAATTTATATCATTGACGTTTCAAAATTCAAAATTTTCCAGATTTTTCTATCTCGGTGCAGATTATTTGGGAGATTCAGAGAAATAAAAGGTCACAAAGGGAAAAATTACTCATGATCCTGTTCCTTTACTTTTCCTACAATTTATGTTATGTGTCTTTTTTTGCCTAGGTAATTTGGCCCAGACAAGAGCCAGGATAACAGTGGCCTCGAGATCTTTGCCTCCACATTTCAGTGCTGGGAGAGCCAAGGTGAGTAATAGATTTGCACCAAAAATGTTATAGATCAGGGGTGTACTCCTACCCCAGGGATAAATCTAGAGTAGGCAGCATGAATTTCCTTCATCAGACCCACTGCCAGGGCAGTCTGGTAAAGCAGTTGAAGGCATTTAGGAAAGCAGGGGCTATGAAATTTGAAACAACTTTATGGAATCTTTAGAATCCTGATGCTCAGAATGACCACTTAAGATAAAGAACAATGACACTTGAAAACAAAGCCTTCTAAGAAGACATATTTTCCTTGAAGCAATCACCAACCTATAGAAGAGGATAATAGGGACCAAATGAAATCAGCAGAAAATAAACTGTTTCTATTGCTCTGCTTTGCCTTCTGAAAACTGAGTTGTACTCTTGTCTGTGCAGAGAGCATGTTAGAGGATTAATAAATATCCAGTTGTAAAATGTTTTTAACTGTTCTACCCTTCCAGCTAAATTTTAGCAAGAGTCTCAAGGACTACTTGGTTGATATTTATTGCATATACACCAAAACACAATTATCTTGAAGGTGATGAAGTAATAAACAGGTAGCATTTTTAAATTTTTTTATCTAGCCAGGCTCAGTGGCTCAGCCTGTAATCCCGCACTTTGAGAGGCTGAGGTGAGTGGATTGCCTGAACTCACGGGTTCGAGACCCGCCTGGGCAACTTGGCTAGACCTGATCTCTACAATAAATAAAAAAATCAGCCGGGCATGGTAGCGCATGCCTGTAATTCCAGCTACTTGGAAGGCTGAGGCGGAAGGATCGCCAGAGCCCAGCAAGTCGAGGCTACAGTGGCCAGGAGCGGCCACTGCACTCCAGTCTGGGCGACAGAGTGAGACTCCAACTCAAAAGAAAAAATTTATCTTTTTGCTTACATTAAATCTTAATTTGTTTAGTACAGAATAAGTAATTTGGCCATTTATTAATGCTGTTGAATATTATGCCAAATTGATACAGACATGCATATTTATATGTACTTCCTCTGAGAATAAAAGACTTACTTGCACAGGGTAGGTACTCAAATAGTTTTTGCGAACAATAATTTTTACACCCACCTTCCTATTGCAATTCATTGTAATACACTGTTTTTCAAACTTGCTGTTTTGTAGGAAGATATTAGCACTATTACACATGGATTATGTGGGCCTCCAGAAGAGATTTACACAGGAGTTTTTGGTGGTTCTGAGAGTCTCTTGATATTACATGATAAATTTTATTTGTATTAAATATAGTTGTCTTGCTGTTTGTGAAAGTTGTGTTCTGTAGTCACTGCAAACTCTGAATCAACAAATACCAAACCATTGATCCGAGGGGAAATATAGGGTTAGGTTGCAATATTTTTGTCACCTGATCAATACTAACCTCATTTTTAAGTGTGTTTCTGTTTAAAGACACCTTATTTAATATATATTTCCTCCAGATTATTCATTATATTCAGCAGTTCTTTATATAAAGCAATATTTTAATTGCAATATTTGTGTCATTGAACTTGTAGCCAACAGCACTAAAACTCAAGCCAGAATAAAGTTTATCTAACATAAGTATTTTCTTCATGAGGTACATTACAACCTGCTTGTGCTTAGGAACACTAAACAGTACTTTAGCACTATACTTGGGGACCATTTAAACACAAAAATGAAAAAAAAAGGCACTAAATAAACCTTGAAATGGATATTGTGTATAGTATGAGAGCTAAAACAAGAAGGCAGAGCATCACCCTGTTTGACCTCAGCTGGAAACTTGTGAATTAAAAGACTCAAACTTCTCTGTGCATGTCTGAGAATGATCATGAAAGCATTGTGAGTATTGATTTGGGGGTTATGAATAAATTTTAGCAAGTAGGCAAATTCACAAATAATGAAGGTAGACTGTATATATGTTTTTAAGAGTCATTAGCTTCCACCAGATTCTCAAAGGGATATCATGACACAAAAAGACTCAAGACCTCCATGTAGTATTCCTATAGACTCACATTTCGCTCCTTTTCTCAGTTTGATTTTTGACTATTGAACCCTCCCAGGTATTCTCCCGCCTTTCACATCCATACTACTAGCATAGTGCTGCCTCTCTTTCTGCACTGTCTACCATTGTGCAGACCCTGCCCACGTGAAATGTGTGTCTTCTAGTGTGTGGCATCATTTTATATCATTAAAATAATAATAATAATAATAATAATATGTGTATGATATGATGAAAATGACTAGAGATTTGTTTTCACTTAGAAAGGAGGTGAGTTGAAAGTTCTAAGACATTCAAAACTATGAAGGACAACAACAGTAGTAAAAAACAAAACCAACTTACTAGCCGGGCTCAGTGGCTCAGCCTGTAATCCTGAGCTTTGGGAGGCTGAAGTGAGTGAATAGCCTGAGCCCACGGGTTCGAGACCCAAGGGGGGAACTTGGCGAGACCTCATCTCTACAATAAATCAAAAATCAGCTGGGCGTGGTAGCGTGCGCCTGTAGTTCCAGCTACTCGGAAGGCTGAGGCGGAAGGATCTCTGGAGCCCAGCAGGTCAAGGCTGCGGTGGCCGGGAGTGGCCACTGCACTCGTCTGGGCGATGGAGTGAGACTCCAACTCAAACAAACAAACAAACAAACAAACAAACAAACAAAAAACCCAACTTACTGTCTTCCTTATCCAAGATAAAATAACTGAAGTGGTCCAGGATGAAGCAGAGCTCTGTAGGGGAGAAAAAGTAATATCTTCTCCTCACTTACCATAAAGTTTTTGACCTTGAAGTGGATACTTGTTTATGGCATATAGGATACTTATTATAATATCTGAGACTCTTATAATAAAAGACATAATAATATATACAAACAAATTTATTTAGTATATATTTTAGATGACATGGGAGCCTTTAGAAATGACAATCCCCCCAAACAGGGAAATCTGTATATTTTTATGATCAGCTATGCAGAAGTATGCTTGGAGTACAAAAGTATATGATCTAATAGTCATAAACTGGGGCTTACTTAGCAAGGCCAGTTTGTTCAGATACTTCTTGGTGTCCCTGTATGAGATGCCTTGCCTTTGGGTATAGATCAGAATATCCTTGGCTTGAGTATCTACAGGAGAGAAGGGAGGGAGGTCAGAGAGTGACTTCTTAGGTGCTATGACCTGCTTCAGAGAAGAAGGACGAGGGGAAGGTGAGAGTGACCTTCCTGCTTCTACTGGTTTCTCGAATGCTAAAGTCCCATATTTTTGAATAGCATGTCCTCAACACTATCAACTCCAGCACATTGAGCAACACTGCACAGAGCCAGTTGTCAATGCTAGTCTTGCTTTCCCATTCAGAACTATAAAGGTTTTGAGATGCTTGGTCCTGTAGAGTTTGTTTCATTTTTAAGGGATGGATGTATCATTTAAATAGCAGTAAAGATTGTCATCAACAAGATAATAAGTACTTCTAAAGTTTCAGGATGCAGAGTGAGCATTTGCCAAAACCCAGAGAAAATTCTTCAGTTTTTCATTTATTGTTGAAATCTGGATGGTTATATGAGTTTTTGGAGTCTATGTCTTTATCCAAGAGCAAACTTAGTTGACAGATGAGGCAAATCTTTTTAATAACATTATGCTTTCAGACTTTGATTTTATAAGCTAAATCAAACCACATAGGGCAGCATTATGTAGTGTTTAAGAAGTATGACTTTAGGAATCAGACAGAACTGTGTTAAGATACAGGTGTAGTTATCTACTGGCTGCAAGACTCCTGGACAGTTATCTAAAAATGTCTGAGCTTTAACTTCCTTGTATGTAGGAATATAATAGTACTTACATCATATGGTCATTTTGCAAATCCAATGACATAATATAGGCAAAGTATTTAGTATAGTGACTTTACGTAGGAAATAATAAATACTTTGCACAATGGAGTACTGATACTTCTATGCCATTTTTATTAGGGGAAAGGGAATCTAAAAGTGTGGAGGATTTTAGGGGGGTAGTAAATGATTTTTAGGGGAAGTCAATGATCTTGAAGAACATAGAGTGGCCTGGGACAAAGTCCTGTTGGGCTTACAGAACAGACAATGGTTTGTGACAAAAGTCTGTTCAGGTATGTTGGCAGACTTCAGTCTTTTTTCCTGTGATATGAGTTCAATTAAGGAAAATCTCAGGGAAGGGACCAGAAGTGGGGGGGGGGGGGGGGTAGAGGGAGAGAGGGAGAGAGTGTATGTTGGTGGCTCTGGACATCAGGCAGAAGAAAGAACTTCAGAGAACAACCCATGCTTTGGATTGAGAGACAGGAGGAGCGAGGGAAGTTCAGAGAGAGCTTAAGCCTTCTTCTTCCGTTCAGCATGTCAAAGTGCCACATTTTGGGGTATTGGTTTCTGAGCCTCAACATTACCCTGTCTGAAACTTCCCTAGAAGTTTCACACACTATAAGTTGAGTTAATGATTGTGGAGAAAAAAATATCAAGCCAGTAGCTGAATGGCAAAGGATCCCATCAAACCAGCCTTTCGTTTCTGGGACTAGGTCAATTCAACTAAACAGTTGTGTCTCATTTTAGAAAATGACATTGCAGATGGACTGTCAAAGCTAGGCCTTTACATGTTACATAGGCAAACAGATTTTTAATAAGAGGCATCTCTTTGGAAACAGAAGAAAAACAAAGGTCAATGTTTGGACAATTCTGCAAGCTCGTCCTTCTAGAGTCTGTAGGGCAACCAACTGAAAAGAGCTGTGGTGATCTGACAGGTTTTCCTAGATTGTAGTTTGTGTGTAAAGTTTATCCAGATATAAGCTATTGTGGCAATTTTTCGTCAACATCAGGTTGACTAGTGTCAGTTTGTAGGGCCTCAGGAAAAAGACAATTTTAATTTCAGTGAATCCAAGTCAGAAAAATGAAAAAAAAAAATTGGAAATGGTAGTTTAGAGGTTTGTAGCCAGGAAAGACTTCAGGATTCGGTCCAAATTGCAGACAAATAATAAAAACTCAAAAACAATGGTCTGGGCTAGACTGTAATAACAGGTGTGGCTATAGTTTTCTTCTGAAACTTTTTTTTAAATCTAGTCTCCCATTTGTACCAAAGATAAATCATAGTAGGACTAATTTATTTGCAAATTAAATTTCAGTCTGATTATTTGCAAGAATAGTGATTGGCCATATGGACTATTCTTAAATTGGCTTTGCTGACAATTTTTCATAAGGAATCTCAGATGAGATTTTTAAAAGCCTCAGAGGCAAACAGCCTCGGGTGTCACCAACCAGCCATCTCTCTGATTTGTAGCATTTGTCTTTTATAAGTCACAGTATCACTAGCAGGCTTCTCAATTCAACAGTAATTTTGTTTTATTGTGAGTTTATTGTGAGAAAATCCTATAAAAGTTCTCTTTCTACTCTAGGCTCTAGTACTTCCCTTTTTTTGCTTCAGTCCACTCTTTTCAATCATGTAGGCCTAGTTTTAAAACCGTATGTGTGCCCTTACTGGCTACAGCATGCAGGCCTCAGGCAACTGGGCCAGTTTGGGAACCTTGGATGATGCCTGCAATGGTCTGGGACAATCTCTGCAGTGCTGGCATGGGCTGCTGGACTGGAGGAGGACTGCGACCCTCAGGGTGAGACTCACATGCTATGGATGTGGCTGTTTGCAAATACATATTTGAAGTACTTTCCCTTTTGAATCTGGTTTGAAATATGCAGCTTCCATCTCTAGCCCAAAGGAAAGACTGAAACATAGGGAAATAAAAGTATTTGTCTTTGTCTTAGAAGTAATTGTTCAAGTTGTGTTGCATATCAATGTACATTTAGATGCAATGTTTATAAAAAAGTTGATTGTTAATAAAAATGTACACTGGCATGTGTGATGTAGTTTGTAAAAGGCACTTCATATTTGAAATTTTTCTTTAGAAAGTTTTTAGTTTTTTAAATGTCTATTTTTGTATTCTTTTGTATATGTTCACTGTTTCTCAGTATTGCCATTCAAGTAATTCTATATGGGGGGGGTATCTGTGCTATACACTGGGGTGTCTAATTGCAGCAATAAAACCTTTCTTTAAAAAGGTCCCCTCCCACTCTGGGAGCTTTTCTGTCCTCTCAATAAATCCTGCTTTCTAAAAAAAAAAAAAAAAAAAAAATCTCTTGAGGCTAGGAAGCCAAACCAATGATTTACCCTCAGACTGTATGTACTTGTAATACCTGTATGAAGTTGGTGAATTTCTCTCTTTTTGAGGTTCCCATAATATCTTGAGGTTACTAGGCCTGTTTGAAAATAACATTCTTTAATTGCTACAGGGTCAAAAATCCTGTAAGAGAACCGTGTATACTAGGTACTGGGCCAGTCTCTTTCCAAGCCTATTGGCTTTATAAAGTCAACCTCAAAATCCCTTAATCCCCCAATCCCTCAAAATTATATTTGGAAATATGACATTCCAGTCAAAGTGTTGGTAAATAACCAGTGTTTCCAATGTGTCTTGTTACAAAAGGAAACAGATTCTTATTGCACTCATGCAATAACTACATTGCTATGAAATAAGAATACTCACAAATAGTATCCAAATGGGAGAAATGAGGTAGAAAGAGAAGTAAATGATTCCATTTTGCTCACAAAACTATACTGTACCCAATTGTTATATACTATACATAGCTCAAAAGAAAAAAAATTGATTCTGGAAAACAAGATATAAAAAGAATCAGCAGTGTTTCAAAAATGTCAAATGTTTCAAAGTGTGTCAAAAAATCATGTCAGTCCCCTGTCAGTTAAGTTCCATGTAATCACCTCTGGTTCTGGTTGATGTTGGGTTAGCAATCTTAATGAACTCATCTTTTTAATTAAAATCCTGGAAGTTTTTACTTAGTTTGATGGAATGATCTCCGAAATTATAAGCAGAGGTCTATTTCAGAATACCTGTCAGAATTTTTTTATTCTTTTCATAAACCTCCTTGAAGACACAATGCTTTAGGATTTACAAAGTGCTTTTAGGGAGGAAAAAATCAGAATTAAGCAATTTAATGCATATACTAAGCCATATCAGACTTTTAGGAATCTCAAACAATTTTGGAACACATATTAATAACATATTCATGCAAATATAACTCAAGAAAAGCTAAACACCATTTCCTATTTGACAGTGCTTTCTGTATGATTTTAGCATACCAAATAAGCCTAATATGTCTCTCTTGGACTTTCAGTGGCCCTTTATGGAATGTCAAAAAAGTTGGTTTGAGATTAAAAATATGTAATTTTAAACTTTGATTTTTAAAAGTTTGTCAAATACCAAAGGCTTGAAACACTTGATATCAAAACAGGATCCACCCAGGCTTGGTGGCTCAGCCCATAATCCCGTGCTTTGGGAGACTGAGGTGAGTGGATTGCCTGAGCCCGCAGGTTTGAGACCCGCCTGGACAACTTGGCAAGACCTCATCTCTACAATAAATCAAAAAATCAGTCGGGCATGGTAGCGTGTGCCTGTAATTCCGGCTACTCGGAAAGCTGAGGTGAAGGATCGCTGGAGCCCAGCAGGTCGAGGCTGTGGTGGCCGGGAGCAGCCACTGCACTCCAGTCTGGGCAATAGAGTGAGACTCCAACTCAAAAAAAAAAAAACAAAAAAACCGGATCCTAGATTACTTAATTTATTAATTAAATACATTTATTTAATTTAATAGTCATTCATTTAGCCAAAGTGATAACTCAAAGACTTCATAAGACAAAAAAAAAACTTAACTCTTTGATAAAGAGGAGATTCAGTTTTTCAAACAATCAAAAGACCTAATAAAGGCAAGATGAGCTGGGCTCTGTGGTTCAGCCTGTAATCCCGCGCTTTGGGAGTCCACGGGTTCTAGACCCACCTGGGCAACTTGGTGAGACCTCATCTCTAGAATAAATCAGAAATTAGCCAGGCGTGGTAGCGTGTGCCTGTAGTTCCGGCCACTTGGAAGGCTGAGGTGAAAGGATCGCTGGAGCCCAGCAGGTCAAGGCTGCGGTGGCCGGGAGCGGCCACTGCACTCCAATCTAGGTGACAGAGTGAGACTCCAACTCAAAAAAAAAAAGGCAAGATGAGACAAACAGAATCTGTCTCTTCCTTTTTCCTCTCCACTTTTTTTTTTTGTCCTAAAGGTGAATAACAACCTTTACTATCTCTTATTAAGACTATCTAAAACTCGTTATGATTAAAAGAGAAAACCAAATTCCACTCCTGTAGTAGTATTATACCTTATTTTAATAAAACTTTATTTACAGATTCAATCAGCTTTGACCACACAAGAGATTTTTATAACCTGTTGCAGTTTTTCCAATTCTCTTTCTTTTCCCAATTTTCTATATGCATTCAGTTTTATCTAGCATACTTTTTATTCCTTTAATTTAAAACAACCTTATAATAACCTATAAACTAGGCAAAATTACTTTTTCTTTAATAAATACCCCATTCTTGTGTCTTTCTAATAACCTTCCTCACAAAAAGCACATCCTACTTTTCTTGTACACTTTGCATACAGAATTGTTTCTTATTTCTAGTAGTTTTAATTACGTATATTAATTGCAATGTTAACTATTAATAACCTTAATTTTCAGTGAAAAAAACTAGGAAATAAGCAATTTTAATTGCTATCTACCCAATGCAGAAGCTAATGAAGAGAATGCCAGAGGATCCAAACCCTCCCAGCATAACTGGAGGCACAACTGGGCCGGGAAGGTCTTACTAATCTTGGCTCTGCCCTGCAACTGGTGATCTAAGTTCTATGGACACATATATGTCCCTAGGACTTGATGGCCACTTGTCTAGACCCCAGAATTTAAAAGCTTAAAGCCTAAAACATAAGCTTGTAGACAAATCAACCAAGTACCAAAGATCAAAGAAGCAATAGTTTATGATCTTAAAATATCTATCAGAGACATCCTAAACCTGTCTGATCAGTATATCCAGGCAAAAATGTCTGAATTATATTTAATGCTGACAGTTCTGAAGATATTCTAATTTTATTTTACTAACACTTAAAACTAGTTTTATTTGCCAATGCTCACTAAGATCACATGATCTTAAAAAGCATTTGTACTTATTTACTTAATGTATGAACACTCATCTATTTATAAGCCAATTACCATGTAGACAAAATATAAACACAAGCATGTATACATATATACAGAAAAATACAGTCAAACATAAGATCATTTTTTTTTAAGATAGCATTTGGCTCTGTTGCTCTGGTTGAAATGCAGTGGCATGGTCATGACTCACCACAGCCTTGATTCCCCTGGGCTCAAGTAATCCTCCTGCCTCAGTCTTCCAAGTAGCTGGACTACAGGCATGTGCCACATCTGCCTTTTTTTTTTTTAAGGTTGATGTCTTGCTGTTGCCCAGGCTGGTCTTGAACTCCTGGCCTCAAGCAATCCACCAACCTTGGTCTTCCAAAGTGCTGGGATTAATTACAGGTATTAGCCACCATGCCTGACCAAATATAAAGATTTTATAGCTTTAAATTTTTTAGCCAAGAAACAGTAAAACTCACTAGTTTAAAAGGACAGTTGGGTCTGGGTGTGATGGTTCACGCCTGTCATCCTAGCACTTTGCATTTTGGGAGGTTGAGGTGGAAGAATTGCTTGAGCTGGGAGTTTGAGACCAACCTGAGCATGTAGGGAGACCTTGTCTCTACAAAAAATACAAAAATTAGCTGAATGTGGTGGTGTGTGCCTATAGTCCCAGCTACTTGGGAGACTGAGGCAGAAGGATTGCTTGAGCCCAGGAGTTTAAGGCTATAGGTAAGCCATGATTGTGCCACTGTACTCCAGCCTGAGCAATAGAATATCCTGTCTCAAAACAATAAATAAAAGTTGTATTAAATCATGACTCTATAAATGAAACAATGTCGCATGTGACTGGAAGGCCTTACCACATTTTAGAGAAAACAGGATAACAAATTTATATCTCAAAGCACAGAGGGAAAAACTTTTTGAGGAGTTTGAACATGTTAGAGAAAGACTGAAAATGAGTGTAAGATAACACAAAATCATAGAAATCCACTAGAGGATTTTATAAGGATAATAATTTTATTTTGACAGGTAGTTTCCCATTTAGTCTCTGTTTTCCAACTGGATCAATGAGCTTGGGGCAATGCCTATTAACAAATAAGGCCAACAAAGCATTTGTAGTTTTGGGGGCCTAATATTTCAATTTGTGGGAAGCAGGCACAGCTGTAAGACATAGCATTTAGATCTTCAAAAATCAAGGATCTCACTTTGACACTGACTCTCAGGTCCCCCAAAAGAGGGAAATGCCAAAGGACCAGGCCACACAATGCTTCCATAGAGCACCTCGCTGCAAGGATATTCCCCTGAAGTTGGTGGACAACACCAAACACCTCACTCTGTGGTCAGTCCACCCTCATGGGAGACTTATCACTCAGTGGCAAGTGATCCCACAGCTTCCATGTGTTCAAAATGCATTTTTCATACCTAAATTCACAAAGAAATGATTAGCCCCCTGTAGTAATAACCATTCATTGCAACTATTGTCAATTATCCCCCAAACTGGAGCCACCATCAATGACTTGCCAGTCATTGCATACACACAGGTCAAATTCTCTCTCACAAAACAAAGTATTCCCTAGTACTTCCCCTCCCCGAAAGCAAAAAAGATCAGTATACTCAATGCAAAAGAGAGCAGAGCTTTAGACTTGATAGAAATCCCCTGACCGTGGCCTCCAGAAGAGCAAGTAGCTTTGGTATCCTGCTCACAGTGCCCAAACTGTAGGCGCCAAGGGAAAACTTCCTCTTCACCCTCTGAAGGTTTCCCTTCTTCTTAGGGGAAAGGGAGGTGGAAAAGTTTGGATAATTTTAGGGAGGTAATATGTGATTTTTAGGGGAATTCAATGGGCTTGAAGAACATATGGTGACCTGGGACAAAATCTTTTGGGACTGTAGAGAAGATAATGGTATGTAACAAAATTTTGTCCGGGTGTGTTGACAGACTTCACTTCCTTCCTGTGATATGAGTTCAGTTAAGAAAACACTCAAGGAAGGGACCAGAAGTATTTGTCTTCTTTTTTTGGTAGGTCTGGACTTTAAGTAGAAAAGGAAACTTTAGAAAACAGCTTCGTCCTGTGCTTTGAGAGAGACAGAAGATTGAGAGATGGGTGACAAGGCAGTAGTTTTGACTAATTTTATTAAGGAGGAAAGCAGAGGCTTTGATGTTAAATACAGTTATGCATCACTTCACAATGGTGATATGTTCTGAGGAGTGCATCATTAGGTGATCTAATCATTATTCAGTCAGAGGTTACATACACAAACCTAGATGGTATAACTTACCACACATCTAGGCTATATGCTATAGACTGTTGCTCCTTGACTACATACTTGTACAGCACATTATGACACTGAATATTGTAGACAGTTATAACACAATGGTAAGTATTTGTGTATTTAAACATATCTAAACATAGAACACATACGATGAATGGAGCTTGCAAGGCTAAAAGTTGCTCTGGGTGAGTCAGTGAGTGATGAATGTAAAACCCTCAGACATTATTGTGCACTACTGTAGGCTTTATAAACACTGTATACTTAGGCTACATTCAACTTATTAAATATAGATTTTTTCTTCAATAATAAATTAATCTTAGTTTGCTTTAACATTTTTGTTTTATAAATTTAGTTTTTTTAACTTTTTGAATCTTTCGTAATAACATTCAGCTTAAGACACAAACACATTGTACAGCTGTACAAAAATATTTTCTTTCTTCATATCTTTAGTCTATAAACTTTTTTATTAAAATTTTTTCTTTTTTAATGTTTACTTTTCTGTGTGAAAAACTAAAACACCAACACACACATTAACATAGACCTACACAGGGTCAGGATCATCAATATCACTGTCTTTCACCTCCACATCTTGTCCCATTGGAACGTCTTCAAGAGCAATAACACACATGGAGCTGTCATCTCCTATGATAAAAATGCCTTCTTCTGGACACCTGAAGGACCTGCCCAAGGCTGTTTAAAATTAACTTTTTTCTTTATGCAAGTATAAGTAGTACATACTAAAATAATGACAAAAAGTATAGTATTATAAATATATAAACTGGTAACATAATTGTTTAATATCCACTATTAGGAACTATACATAACTATACATGTTATACTTTTATACATTTGTTAGAGTAGATTTGTTCACACCAACATCACCACAAACATGCGAGCAATGAATTGTACTATGACGTTATGGCAGTTACAGTGTCACTAGGCACTAGGAATTGTTTTTTGAGTTGGAGTCTCACTCCGTCACCCAGACTGGAGTGCAGTGGCCGCTCACGGCCACCGCAGCCTTGACCTGCTGGACTCCAGCGATCCTTCCGCCTCAGCCTTCCAAGTAGCTGGAACTACAAGCGTGTGCTACCACACCCAGCTAATTTTTGATTTATTGTAGAGATAAGGTCTCGCCAAGTTGCCCAGGCAGATCTTGAACCCTGAAGCTCAGGCAATCCACTCACCTCGACCTCCCAAAGCACTGGGATTACAAGCTGAGCCACTGAACCTGGCCTCCATTATAATCTTATAGTACAACTGTCGTATATGCAGTCCATCATTGACTGAAATGTCCTTATGTGACTCATGACTGGAAGTCCAAGGCCACACAGCTGACAAGTAGAGGAACCAGAATTTGAACAAGATGTGTTGAATTCCAAATCTCTGTGCTCAATAGATCTTCACTCCCTAAGTCTAGAAAAGCTTTTCCAGTCTCCTTTTTTCCTGGCTGAGGTAAAAACATATAGGATACCTTGGAGAGGACTTTTTTCCTTGTCAAATCCTCACTTTCAGGAAGAAGTATTTGCTAGATGATGCCCCTAATAGAGTCCACTTTTCAGATTGTTTCTAAGGGAATTTTTTTTTAAATAAACAGTATTTTTTATTATGGTTTTGTAGGGTACAGTTAAGGGTTAGGTATACAAATACATTTCGTTCAGGTACCCTTGCTGATAAGAGGTGTTTCCCCGTCCCCAGACAGATATTTACTACCATTAATCCCATCTCCCTCACCCCCCCCATAGTTTCCCACTACTGTCAGTCATTTTCTTATAGTATTACATTGGATGTTCAAGGTCCACTATATGAGTGAGATCATGTGATACTCGGACCTTTGTTTCTGTGAGAGGTCACTCAGTATTATAGACTCTAGTTCCATCCAGGTTGCTGCGAAATTCATGATTTTGTTCTTTTTTATGGCTGCGTAGTATTCCATCGTGTATATGTACCACATTTCTTTAATCCAGTCCTCTTTTGATGGGCAGCATGGTTGCTTCCAGGTTCTTCCTATTGTGAACAATGCTGCCATAAACTTACGTGTGCAGGTATCTTTTTTATAGAGTGATTTGAGTTCTTCAGGATATATTCCCAGTAGGGGTATTGTGGGGTCATATAGTAGGTTGTTATTTAAAGATTTAGGAATTGCCACACTGCTTTCCACAGAAGTTGCACTAGTTTACACTCCCACCAACAGTGTAGAAGTGTTCCCTTTTCACCACACCCTCTCCAGCAGCTGTTATTTTTTGAGTTGTTGATAATTGCCATTCTGACTGGAGTTAGGTGGTATCTCAGTGTGGTTTTGATTTGTATCTCCCTGATGATTAGTGAGGTTGAACATTTCTTCATGTGTCTCGGTTGCTCGGATGTCTTACTTTGTGAAGTGTCTGTTCATATCTTTTGCCCATTTTATAATGGGGTATTTTGTTTTTTTCTTTTCAGCACGTTTGAGTTCCTTGTAAATCCAAGATGTTAAGCCTTTGTCAGACTTGGTGTTGGCAAATACTTTTTCCCAGTCTGTAGGCTGTCTCCCTGCTCTCTTGATGGTTTCTTTGGCTTTGCAGAAGCTTGTCAGTTTAATAAGGTCCCACTTGTCTATCTTCTCTCTTGTTACCTGTGGGTTTCAGGTTTTGTTCAGGAATTGGATGCCAGTTCCGATTTCCATGAGGGTATGTCCTTCATTTTCTAAGGTTCTTATGGTTTGAGGTTTTACATTTAGGTCTCTGATCCATTTGGAGTTAATTTTTGTGTGTGGAGATAGATAGGGGTCCTGTTTCAATCTTCTGCATATGGTCAGCCAGTTTTCCCAGCACCATTTACTGAATAGGT
>NW_007258167.1:162062-174039 GCF_000164805.1 Carlito syrichta | reverse complement strand
CTTGTCTTGTTCCAGTTTTCAGGGGAAATAGTTCCAATTTTTGTCCATTTAGGAGTATGCTGGCTGTGGGTTTCTCGTAGATGGCTTTTACTATTTTGAGGTATGTTCCCTATATGCCTAGATATTTGAGGGTTTTTATCAAGAAGCGGTGCTGGATTTTATCAAAAGCTTTTTATACATCTGATGATAAAATCATGTGGTTTTTGTTTTGACATCTGTTAATGTATTTAATTACATTTATGGTTTTACAAGTGTTGAACCAGTTTTGCATCCCAGGGATGAAGCCTACTTGGTCATGATGGATGATTTTTGAGATGTATTGTTGAATCCTGCTTGCTAGGATCTTGTTGAGAATTTTAGCATCTATGTTCATCAAAGATATTGGCCTGTAGTTCTCTTTCTTTGTTGGATCTTTACCTGGTTTGGGTATCATTGTGATGTTGGCTTTGTAAAATGATTTGGGGAGCGTTCCATCTTTTTCAATCACCTGGAATACCTTCAGTAGGATTGGTATCAGCTCCTCCTTAAATGTCTTGTAGAATTCTGCTGGAAAGCCATCTGGTCTAGGGCTTTTTTTTTTTGTAGGAAGTTTTCTTATTACGTAGTCGATTTCCTTGATTGTTATTGGTTTATTTACGGTCTCAATTTCTTCTTGTTCCAACTTAGGTAGGTTGTGTGATGTCAGAAAGTCCTCCATTTCCTTAAGGTTTTCAAGTTTGTTTCCATACAAGTGTACGTAGTAGTCTCTAATGATCTTTTGTATTTCTTCAGGGTCAGATGTGACTTCATCTTTTGTGTTTCTGACTGTGCTTATTTGTTTTTTTTCTCGTTTTTTTCTTGGTCAGTTTAGCTAGGGGACCATCAATCTTGTTTATTCTTTCGGAGAACCAGCTTTTTGTTTCATTGGTTTTTTGTATTATCTTTTTGTCTTCTATGTCCTGGATTTGGGCTTTTATTTTGGTGATCTGGATTCTTCTGCTGAAATTAGGGTTTTTGTGGTCTTGCTTTTCCAGCTTCCTTAGGTGACTTGTTAGGCTGTTAACTTGTGTTCCTTCCATTTTCTTCATGTGTGTTTGCAGGGATATAAATTCCCCTCTTACTACAGTTTTTAAGGCGTCCCAGAGATTTTGGTAAGATGTTTCTTCATTTTCATTTGTTTCCAGGTATCTTTTGATCTCTGCTTTGATTTCAGCATTGACCCAGGAGTTGTTTAGCATCATGCTGTTTAGTGTCCATGTCTTTGTGGCTTTTGGGGGGACCCTGTTGGTGTTAATGTTTATTTTTATTCCACTGTGGTCCAAGAAGGTGCATGGTAGAATTTCAGTCCTTTTAAATTTGCTTATGCTTGATTTATGGCCAATTATGTGGTCGATCTTAGAATACATTCTTGCGGTGATGATTAGAATGTGTATTCTGTGGTCTTTGGATGGAGGGTTCTGTAGGTATCAGTTAAGTCCATTTGGTTCAGAGTCACATTGAGGTTCCAGATCTCCTTGCTAATTTTTTGTCCTGATGATCTGTCTAGGGTTGTGAGTGGGGTATTAAAGTCCCCAGTTATGATGGTGTTAGAGTCAATATCTTTCTTTAGTTTTCCTAAAAGTTGCTTTATGAAAGTGGGTGCACCTATGTTGGGTGCATATATGTTTAGGATAGATATTTCTTGTTGATGGAGTGAACCTTTTATCATTATGTAGTGGCCCTCTGTATCTTTTTTAATTTTTGAAGGCTTAAATGGTATTTTGTCTGAAATTAGGATCATGACTCCTCCTTTCTTTTATGTTCCATTTGCCTGAAAATTTGTTTCCCATCCTCTTACTTTGAGTCTGTGTATGTCCCTTCTAGTGAGATGGGTTTCTTGAAGACAGTATATTGTTGCCTGGTGATATTTTATCCATTTTGCCATTCTGTGTCTTTTCAGTGGTGCATTTTGTCCGTTCACATTCAGGCTAATTATTGAAATGTGAGAGTTGGTCCCTATCATAGAGTTCTTATAGAGTTGTTCTTTCACTTGGTTTTTTTTGTCTTTCTTTTGGTTTTGGTGTTGGTTCATGTATATTTTATTCTTTTTCCTGTACTCTTGTGAAGAACGTTGTTCTTTTTTCCTTTTCTTCTGTGTTTAGTACTTTCTTAAGTGTTTCATGTAGAGGTGATTTGGTGGCATCATAAGTTCTTAGATTGTATATCTGGGAAAGATTTTAATTCTCCCTCGCTGATGAAGCTTAGCTTGGCTGGGTAGGTTATTCTTGGTTGAAATTGTTTATCTTTTAGGACTTTGAAGATTGGGCTCCAAGCTCTCCTAGCCTGCAGGGTTTCTGTAGATAAATCTGCTGCTATTCTGATTGGTCTTCCATGGTAGGTGATCTGGCCTTTTTCTCTTGCTGCCTTTAGGATTTTTTCTTTTATGCCTACTTTGTTTAGGCAAATTATTATGTGTCTAGGAGTTGGTCTTCTCATTTGTTGTCTTTCAGGGTTCTCTGAATCTCTTGTGTTTGAATTTTTGCATCACTGATTAGATAAGGGAAGTTTTCTTGAATGATCTCATGGAAAGTTTGTTCCAGTGTGCTCTCTGTCTCTCATTCTGCCTCAGGAAGGCCAATTAATCTTAGGTTCGGTCTCTTGAAGTAATCGCTCATCTCTTGAAGGTTTTGTTCTGTCTTTTTGAGCTTGTTTTCTTTGTTTTTAAGAGTTTGGGTTAGTTCTATATTTTGGTCCTCAGGCTCTGAGATTCTTTCTTCTGCTTGGGTAATTCTGCTTTCCATGCTTATCAGTTTGTTATTGATTTCATTCACAGTATTCTTTATTACTGTTATCTCAGATATCAGCTCCTTCCTAGTTTCTTCTTGTGTCTCCTCAATTCTGTCTCCTCAATTCTTTTTAATCTCTCCATTAATGTCTTGATATCTAGGTTTGTAGTTTGAGAGCCTTCATTCTGGAGGCTCTTCATTGTTTGCATTCCAAAGTCAGTTTCCTCAATGTCTGCCCTCCCAGGGGTCTGGGAGAGACCCATACTCTTCTTTTGGTTTTTCTTCATTTGTGTAGATTTTTCTCTCTCTCCCCCTTTCCCTCCCATTCTTTAATTCTGTTTTTGAGGGAAGGTGGGATTGCTTTTGTTTCACTTCTGCAATTTCCTGTTCTTCCTTATGAGGGTCTTCTGGCTTTGTCCACTTTTGAGGTTGGACTGTGGGCTGCGGACTATACTTTTTGCAGTTTTGAGGTTTAATTGAGGGGAAGCTGTGGTTCAGAATGTATATGCTGATTCTAGCATCCACGAACAGGTATATGAGCACACTGGAACCTATTTCCCTCTGCCTATTTCCCTTTCCCTTTGTCCATGCAGCAGTATGTAGGCTTGGTCCCTAGGTTAAAAAGGGGGTAAAAGAGGAAAATAATGGAGGAAGGGGGGTCAATAGGAAGTTAGAAAGAAAGAAGACCGAGAGTGAAAATAGACATACATACCAACTATCAGGTGAGAAAGAGACACAAGTCTGGAGAAAGGTGAAAAAAGACACATAAGAAAGATTCCCTAAAGAATACTGATAGCTACACAGAGACAGACCAATAAAATCATGAAACAGTGTAAGTTAGAAAGCAAACAACAAAAGTGATCAAAACAGTCAAAATGATAAAATCAAAAGTCAAAATAAGAGATCAGACTAACTCTGGAATCTTTCCCAAGTGAAGGTCTCTTCAGCTCTGATCTCCAACCTCTCCCCTCTGTTTTTGTTGCAGGCAGCTAGATTTACTCACAGTTTGGGTTTTTTTTTTTTTTTTAGCCTGCTGCCTGGGAGTTACTTTTGTCTGATTCTGCATCGGGGTGGAGCTTTGTCTCCTGTTTAATGACGTTACCTTAGGAACCAAGGTGGGGGTTGTTGATAGTTGGGTGGGGCAATGGAAGTCTCTGCCTGGAGAATGGCCAAGGCAGATTCACTTTCGCAGATCCGTTTCTCTTCACTTGTCTGTGTCCCCAAGCTTGGGGTCACACACTGAGTGCCTCAGCCAGGGTCGACCCAGAGCTCCAGAGCCCAAAAGCTCCAAAGGGTAGGCGGTGAGCTGTGAGAGTGGCCCTAAGCCCCCCACAGGGTACTTCAACCAGGAACCGGACTGGTGTCTCTGAGGAGTGTGCACCCAGAGCCTCCCTGAGTGACCGGCGGCTTGGTGCTGGGTGCTGGGGGAGAGATGATGTAGCCAGGGAGGGAGCTGAGACCCGAGACTCCCACTCAGGCTGGAGTCACGTATGGTGGAACAGCAGCAGCAGGGGGCCGCAATATTCGGCCCTGCATGGGTCTAAAGGTCCCTGGGCCTCGGACCAGCGTGGCTGGTGGTGGGCTGGGGGATGGGGGAAGAAAAGTAAGAGTCTTTTTGGGAACTCACGTTCAGAGAATCTCACAAGTCCACCTATGCCGTCGCCATCTTACTGGAACCAGCCTCTAAGGGACTTTTTAAAAATATTAAAGGATGCTACTATTAACTCAACTAACTCAGGAGAACAAAGACTTAGGTTAGACAACAGCCATCTTGGCCCTTTTGATTTGGATATTTGGGCTGTCTTTAGAGTTCCCTGAGAGGCCTAAAGCAGACAATTCTAGTTTAAAAGTTTGAGAGAAGTAACTTCTGATTTGTACCTTCTCTGAAGTTTCCTCTTTTAGATCCACTCCAAGTTCAGAAGAACTTTGTGACTATGAACATATACAAGGGAACCTTGACCAATCCAAGATATTTCTAAATTCTTCAATTAGAAAATACTTTGGTAGCATATCATTTATTCTTTCAAATACAGTACTAAATATGTAGGTAATGAACTACAGACAAGCATTAACTTTCTTGGGTGTATTTAACAAAGAACAGATTTTGACTTACTTTCCAAGCATTATGCTATATGGGAGTGCATTATGCTTTGTGTAAAGTTATGTTGAAACACAGCACTGGATGGTTTAAAAGGGGCTGTCACTAACTAGGGGCCTCCTCTTGCCCACACAACCTTATAACTTTTGGAGTGAGAAGGAGAAAGAAGCCTCCAGAATGAATGTCTGGTGACTGTGGAAAGAGTAAAACACCATATCTGCAAGTGACGGTGTATGTGTGTGTGTCTGTGTGTGTGTGGGGAAGTTGTTTTGTTTTTCTCCCTTTTCTACTTTAGAGCAGCCTTCCTTCTAAACACAGAAGATCTCCTTTTCTCCTTTCTCATTAAAAAAAGTCAATCTGCAGACACTTGTATCAATTGCTTCAGCTGCACATGAATGGACTAATATTTAAATTTAAAATGTAGTCCATAAGCTGAGCGCAGTGGCTCACAATCTGTAAAACCAGCACTTTGGAAGGCTGAGGTGGGAGAATCACTTGAGCTCAGGAGTTCAAGACCAGCCTGGGCAACATAGTGAGATCCCCCCATCTCTAAAAAAAAGCAAGCAAACAACAAAACAAAATATAGCCTATAAAAAGCAAGCTGTACTGTCCCTGCTGTGTTTTCACTCAGGTCATATTCCTCCTCACTGTTTAGGTTACTAGTTTTTGATAACTTAGCTTCATGTTTTTTCTGTTATTTAAATGTCTGTTTTCTTTATCCACCCCAACTAAAGCTTTTCCCTCCATTTTGCATAGTCTCCTAAATACCCTACAGGTAAGCCTCATTTCCCCACCTCCTAGCTCCCACTCCTTTTAGCAACCATTTTTCACTTTCATTGAACAAGTCTACAGACATCCTCACCTCATGGGTACCAGACAGCAGGCCACACTGAGGAACCCACGTGCTGACACCAGCATCTTCCAGTTCAAATATGCCTGCTCCATACCCTTGCCACCTGTTCAGAGCAGATGGAAGGCTGCTACAACAAGGCTGGTGCTGAATGCCACTCATGCACTCTGCAAAGTAAAACAGGGTTTTGTTGAGTTACAACAACAGCACACAGGCTGCTTGCAATCAGTCTCAATGATTGTTTTCATCCATAAATTCCTGCCAGTCAGCCCAGGTAGCTGGGATAGGTGATTGGGAACAGGTGCATCACACTAGGTTTCTCGAGTGATTTGGTGCCCTGCTCCTGTCTGCAATGAGCATGTGGGAGCTGAGGGAGGCAGGAGGAGTGTTGCAGCATCGGGGTCTGATGGCATGGAAGCTGGCTGCTGCTGGCCTAATTCCCTGTGGTTCAACGTGGGCTTTGAGTCCATCATGTCTTTATAATCAACCAGCCTCATGGGCCTTTTCTTGATTTTCTTTTTGGAAATAGTTTGATTTCATGTGACATTGCTGTAGAATTTAACAGTGGCCCCATTAGAAGATGGAGACAGAGAAAAATAAACTGATAGGGGTTTACACTGAGACCATATGGTCCTTTACAGAGTGTGGTGATGAGTCAAATGAGTAGAACAGTGCACGTTTTTGTTTTTTTCTTTTATAGACCTTTTAAAATTCTCACCACATTGTGTCCTAAGCATCATGGCCCCTCAACCTTTCAGATTTTGGAAACACCAGAAAATGAATTAAGCGTCTAGATCTTCAAACCACTTCCTCCCACTTATTCTTCCAGGTAGACACTCTGGAGGTGATACGGCATCCAGAAGAAACCACCAACATGAAGAGGCAAACCATGGCTTCCTACTTCCGGGTATGGAGTCTTCTTGATCTCTATTCTGCCTACTTCCAAAAAGGACTCTCCAAATCTTTCTATGAGAGGCCTAGATAGAGTCATTGAAACAAAGGCAAAACACCGAGCCAGTTAAGAAGGGTGGGAGTTGAGGGGGTGGAGGCAGCAGGGCAGGTAGAGAACATTGGGCATTCTGTCCTGTCCATTGAATGTGCTGATTCTAGTAGCATTGGAGCTGCTTCTTGGCCTTAAAGCTACCAGTGTCAGCCACTTTTCCAGCATACTGACCAGTAAAGTAGTTAAGAAGATTCCAGAAAGTGTCTTACCAAGTTCAGATACTGAGAGAATCTGTCTTAGTACTGACTTTATTTTCCTAGATTCGGTTGACCCATTGCAAAACCCATTTGCCTGGGCCCTATTATTTCCCACTTCTGCCACCCCAATTTCTGATACTTCATCTAGTAAAATGCCTCTTTCTTTGAGTAAAAATCTTGTCTCTAAATGGGCTCTGTTAAATGCACAATTATATAGCAAATATAAGACATGTGCACTCATGGTAGCAATTTGCACAAATTTGTTTATCTTAAAATTATAAAGTATTAGAGCTGGAAGCCCCTTAGAGATCATGAACCACTGGGAGCCAAGTAGCATCATGGTAGAAAAGCTGTTAGGCCATACTTGGCTGAAGAGCAGGAGGGAGGAGTCAGCACTGTGGATAGAAGGCTTCATGGGAAGTTCACAGGGGCAAGAAGGATCTAAAATAAAGAAGTCCAACTTATTCAGTTGTCTTTCAGAGTCAGACTAGAATTGGGCTCAGGATATGAACTGCAGGGGCCCCAGACCTTTGAATCCACGCAGTGATTTGTGCTACACAATCTTTGGCAGATGGGCATTCAGCCCTTGACTTATCACTCGTATGTTTAGACATTTCTAATGACTTCTTATTTCTTATTCTGAGATCCACCTGGTCTTACCTCCTTTAGTGAGTACGTCCTCATCCTCCTGCTAACTCTTGGTGTCTGTGTGTATGTGTTTTCCCACTGGATTCAGAGGCTCTATTGACTCTGTGAAGTCATCCTCAAGAACCTATGGCCCCCCCATCAACAGAGAAGCCTCTGGCTTATAGTTTTTCAGCAACACACCCGTGACAATCAGTTTGGTGTTCTCAAAATACTGGTGTTCAAACGCTAAGCCTGAAAAATAAGATACCTTGGTAAGCGAGGTAACACCAATTTTGATAAGTAGGAGGAATGATTATTAAATAATGGAAATTATTTACTATGTGGCCTGTAACTGCTACTGAAGGTGTACCCAGAAGAAGAGCCCCAGCAATGGATGCCCCTGAGGAATAACTGATTGAGGCCCCCCTGTGCAAGCAGCCCTCTGGTTTTCCATTCCTTTTCTCCTCTGGCTATGATAGCCCTGTACCAGCCACTTGGTATGTGGTAATTGATCTTCATCATTTTCTTTTTCTGCAATTTTCTGGCTTTCTTTACCCTCTTTTTTCATTTTTCTTTTTTGTTCCACTACCTTATTACCAGTAGTATCAGTAGGATTTGTTTAGACTATCCGATGGTTCTTAGGTCAAAGAAGCAATTAATCCCTTTTCCAAAAGCTGGACATTTTAAATTGCAGATGCAGATTATGGAGTATTACCTTGGAATATTGAAATGGGCATTCTGGTGATGAAGTTACAGGGTAATCTAGAGCATGTTCTTAGCTAAGTTTCTGCCACATGGGAATTTTGCTGGGCACTAGGTGATGGTTAAAGAATACTTTTGAGTCTGCAGACAGCTATAAGTAGAACTTATTTTATCATCTTCTATCACCGATTTCATGTTCTGCCTCAAAAATGTCCATGAGTTGGCCGGGCTCGGTGGCTCAGCCTGTAATCCCGCACTTTGGGAGGGCAAGGTGAATGGATTGCCTGAGTCCGCAGGTTCGAGACCCGCCCGGGCAACTTGGAGAGACCTCATCTCTACAATAAAAATCAAAAAATTAGCCAGTCGTGGTAGCTAGTGCCCAGCGCACCTGTAGTTCCAGCAACTTGGAAGGCTGAGGCGGAAGGATAGCCAGAGCCCAGCAGGTCGAGGCTGCAGTGACCGGGAGCAGCCACTGCACTCCAGTCTGGGCGACAGAGTGAGACTCCAGCTCGAAACAAACAAACAAAAAACATGTCGATGAGTTTTTCATAAGCCTCAAACTGCCGTGGAGGCCCCTACAGGCCTGTGCTGTAATTATTTGTTGGGCTGGTGGTAAGCTCATTTCATGCTTGTTTTCCTCCCTGCTAGTATTCTCTGATGGATCTGCTCTCCAAAATGGTGGTTGGACAGCCCCACTTCGTGCGCTGCATTAAACCCAATGACTACCGGGAGGCCCTACAGTTCTCTCGAGAGAGGGTGCTGGCCCAGCTCCGCTCCACAGGGATCCTGGAGACAGTCAGCATCCGCCGGCAGGGCTATTCCCACCGCATCCTCTTTGAAGAGTTCGTGAGAAGGTCAGGTCAACTTTTTTGGAAATATGTTATTGTAAATGTAATATACACTACCCTGGCCATCCCTGCCCCCAGAGCACTTCCCTCCAAACATTTAATTGACTAGTTACCAGATACCATTTACTTACTTAAAGGTTGCATTTTTATTGTGCTCCAACTAAACTACAGTGATCCAGCAGCTAGGCTAGGCTTCTGATCACGTTTAAAAAATGTTCATAAGACATTTATATGTCATGAATCCTTAGGTCTCAAATTCTCCAAGTGGATTAGATTCTGGTGCATTTGAATACATCCAAGCACCCACTGTTCCTGCAGGATCTGACTTGATAATTATGATATGACTTGGCATGATAATTATGGTATGGTAATTAATATTTACCTAGCACCTAAAATGTCCTAAGAGTCCAGGACATTTTAGGGCACTATCCTAAAATATATCATTTCATTCTATCCATAGAACAACCCTATAAACTAGACTCTATTATTTCTCCCATTTTACAGACGAGAAAATTGGGGCACAAAAATCAATTAAGTGACTTTCCCAAGGTCTCGTGCTGGTAAATGCCAGAATTTTAACCCAGGCAGTCTGGTTTCGCATTCGTGCTATTCATCTTCTCAGTTCACTGCATTCAATCAGTGTTTATTCAAATAAATTGCATGGAATTTTCTAAACCCAGAAACTTCCTTTGCCTAAGAAATGCTGCTATTTTCTGCCCAACTGCCATCGGGATGCCTTTTATATGCATATGATTCCAGTAGAATTTTCACAGACTTTTCTGTGAAGAAATAAGGAAAACAATAACAAAACCACCTCTGAGAAACACTGCTGCTGTCTGAGGATGCCTAGAGAGAAATATTAACATCCATTGTAGGGTCAACCTCACTCCTTGCCATCATGTCTTTTTTACCTCCATTCTGAAACTTGTGCCCAAGGTCATTTTCCCATCTTTTCCTCAGGAAAGAATGCATCCTAAATATGGTAGAGTGCTTCATCAAGTCTTCTAAACTCAGCTAAATTCTATGGAAAAGAAAAGGCAAAGAAAGTTCTTTGCAATGAGGGCTTTTAAATAAAAAATAAGCACAAAATGGCTTTTTAAAAAGTGCCTTTAGAGCTTTTTTTTCTCTTAAACTTGGAGGTGGAACAAGAAAAAAAAATTATTTTAGCTCATGAATGTGACTAGTCAAGTATTTTTAGCAACAAAGTATTTGAATACATGAAAAATATTTAGAAAACAGGTCAAATGCTAAACAGATTGGCGCTTCTTTGTTCGTAATCAGAAAGCCATTAGGCAAGTATGAACAAGAGTTTCAAAATGTCAGTAAATCTGAGGATATCAAAGATTTCTGAGCAAGCAAGTTAATTGGTATTTTGATCCTTTTGAACAACTTAACAAAATGGATGAGCTAGCAGTTTTTCCCCCTTGATGTTATTCAACAAATAGGTATGCTTCTTATCTTCCTGTTTGAGTGCTGTTTTGTAAACTCTTAGCAGGAAATATGCAGACAAAACAATCAAAGGCAGGGAGCAGAGCTATTCAAGGTTTATCAACTGGAAGTAAATAAAAGATAAAGACTCATTTTATGTCACTCTTTATGTTTTATATTTTCTGGCATTCAGGACTGAAACTCTGATGTAGACACTTGGTGGTGTTCTTGGGGTTATGTTGACAGTTTCCAGAAAGGGGAAAGACTCCCAATCCCCAAATCACTCAAGTCTATAGATTTGGCCTAAATGCTTTCTCCTTATCATCATTGAATTTTCTGGCATAATGACTTGGAAGTGTCCTTCTTTGTCTTCCAGTCATAGTCTTTGAGACAGAGGATGTCCCCAACATCCTCTCATCAGTGGGGTCAGGGGACTTGGAAATCTTCAACTGTTCTTGGCTAGGCAAGAAAGAGGTCACCTGAAAATGCTGGGCAAATAGTTGAAACCTCCTCAGAGCCATACTGTTGAGGGACATCACAGAAAACCACTGTAAGCATCCGTTGTCTTCATGATCAATGGATTCCAAAGCATAGTCCCTCAAAAGGTCAATAGTGGGCAAACACACAACTATATGCATTGGGATGTGATCTAAAGGGTAGGGCTGAGTCTAATGGTTGGTTTATTCAACTATTACAGTAAATAGTGCAATTTATTAAGGAAACCTGAATTCTAGTTTCCCTTTCGAAGATAACATCTGGCAAGTAACACAACATTTCTGAAAAAGATGTTTCCTCATCTGCATGACAAGAAGACAAGACTACACAGAGCTCACATCCTGAAGATTTTCAGGATTACTTATAGATACCTGCAACTTACTAAGTCTTCTAGGTATATACACCTTCTCCCAGTCAAGCTCACCAGAGAGGAGACCTACATCTACCAGGACCCAGATCATAATAGTTGTTGAATCAATGTCTGCTGAGTGAAATGAAACTCTTCCCTCTTCTTTTTCATTGGCCTCTTCCATTTCTTCTTCTTCTTTTTTTTAAATCAATAATCAATATTTTTTATTATGGTTTTGTGGGGTACAGTTAAGGGTTAGGTATACAAATACATTTCATTCAGGCACCCTGTTGATAAGAGGTGTTTCCCCGTCCCCAGATAGATATTTGCTACCGTTAATACCACCTCCCTCCCCCCCCATAGTTTCCCACTACTGTCAGTCATTTTCTTATACTATTACATTGGATGCTAAAGGTCCATTATATGAGTGAGAACATGTAATACTCAGATCTTTGTTTCTGTGAGAGGTCACTCAGTATTTATTTATAGACTCTAGTTCCATCCAGAGAACCACTTTTTGAATGAATAATCTTACTGAATCAAAAGGACAGACAAGAGTGGAAGCCCCCCCGGGGTCTCTGGAACTCCTACCCTGTGGTGGAAGCGTCAGGCACCAACTCTGCTGTTCTGTCTCTG